>NW_027315835.1:595000-625000 GCF_026437365.1 Eucyclogobius newberryi
CACCCTGAACCCTCACGTTTACTACGGCAGCGTGAGCACCATGGAGCTGGAGCAGGACACGCCCTTCCTCAAAGCTCTGGGCTACACCCCCATCAACAACATCACCTCCAGCATCATGGAGGAGGTCGCCCAGGAGATGCGTACGTGCCACGCCCTCACCCACCTGCACAGGGTCAACAAACACACTTTTATCACACGTTATGTTCAACAAACACACTTTTATCACACGTTATGTTCAACAAACACACTTTTATCACACGTTATGTTCAACAAACACACTTTTATCACACGTTATGTTCAACAAACACACTTTTATCACACGTTATGTTCAACAAACACACTTTTATCACACGTTATGTTCAACAAACACACTTTTATCACACGTTATGTTCAACAAACACACTTTTATGTGTGTGTGTTGTAAATGTGCTGACATGAGGGCGTGTGTTGTGTGTGTTGTGTGTTGTGTGTGTCCTGCAGACATGGAGGAACACCTGGAGATGTTTGCCACAGAAGAAGACCTGGAGAACGCGTCTCTTTACGAGCCGTCCAGTTTAGTGGGCGTGGTCTTTCTGGACAAAGCGGCCACTTCGTACAGACTGAGGTTTCCCTACAACCAGCTGCCTCTGCCCAGCGACTACACTGAGACCTTTGGTACATTTACTGCTCCTTTATGTCCTTTATGTTCTTTATGTCCTTTATGTCCTTTATGTCCTTTATGTCCCGTATGTCCTTTATGTCCTTTATGTTCTTTATGTCCTTTATGTCCCGTATGTCCTTTATGTCCTTTATGTTCTTTATGTCCTTTATGTCCCGTATGTCCTTTAGGTCCTTTATGTCCCGTATGAGAGACTTTAATTTCAACATTCAGGGAAAATATGTAAGAAATATGAAACGTTTTCCTTTTTCCTCTGATTTGTTTGACATTTGAGGTATTTGGACTCAGACTTGAACTTTAACACGTCAAATCAATAACATCAGCAGCTTTTTACATCCAAAAACATGGACCAGCCTCCTGCTGGTGCCAGAGTCCGGCCTCCTGCTGGTGCCAGAGTCCGGCCTCCTGCTGGTGCCAGAGTCCGGCCTCCTGCTGGTGCCAGAGTCCGGCCTCCTGCTGGTGCCAGAGTCCGGCCTCCTGCTGGTGCCAGAGTCCGGCCTCCTGCTGGTGCCAGAGTCCGGCCTCCTGCTGGTGCCAGAGTCCGGCCTCCTGCTGGTGCCAGAGTCCGGCCTCCTGCTGGTGCCAGAGTCCGGCCTCCTGCTGGTGCCAGAGTCCGGCCTCCTGCTGGTGCCAGAGTCCGGCCTCCTGCTGGTGCCAGAGTCCGGCCTCCTGCTGGTGCCAGAGTCCGGCCTCCTGCTGGTGCCAGAGTCCGGCCTCCTGCTGGTGCCAGAGTCAGGCCTCCTGCTGGTGCCAGAGTCAGGCCTCCTGCTGGTGCCAGAGTCAGGCCTCCTGCTGGTGCCAGAGTCCGGCCTCCTGCTGGTGCCAGAGTCAGGCCTCCTGCTGGTGCCAGAGTCCGGCCTCCTGCTGGTGCCAGAGTCCGGCCTCCTGCTGGTGCCAGAGTCCGGCCTCCTGCTGGTGCCAGAGTCCGGCCTCCTGCTGGTGCCAGAGTCCGGCCTCCTGCTGGTGCCAGAGTCCGGCCTCCTGCTGGTGCCAGAGTCCGGCCTCCTGCTGGTGCCAGAGTCCGGCCTCCTGCTGGTGCCAGAGTCCGCCCTCCTGCTGGTGCCAGAGTCCGCCCTCCTGCTGGTGCCAGAGTCCGGCCTCCTGCTGGTGCCAGAGTCCGGCCTCCTGCTGGTGCCAGAGTCCGGCCTCCTGCTGGTGCCAGAGTCCGCCCTCCTGCTGGTGCCAGAGTCCGGCCTCCTGCTGGTGCCAGAGTCAGGCCTCCTGCTGGTGCCAGAGTCAGGCCTCCTGCTGGTGCCAGAGTCCGGCCTCCTGCTGGTGCCAGAGTCCGGCCTCCTGCTGGTGCCAGAGTCCGGCCTCCTGCTGGTGCCAGAGTCCGCCCTCCTGCTGGTGCCAGAGTCCGGCCTCCTGCTGGTGCCAGAGTCAGGCCTCCTGCTGGTGCTAGTGTCCGTGTTCATTTGGTGCTTGCTTGTGTCTTGCAGCGAACTGCTTCTCCAGCTCCATAAACTGCCGAGCGGCGAATTACTGGTACTCGGGCTTCACGAGGCTTCAGTCCCTGATCGACGCCGCCATCATCCAGGTCTGTTCCAAACCACGGGCGTTACCATGGCAACCGTGTACAATGGAAGGCCTGGAATAACACGTACCTCACACTCGTTATGAACCTGACAAACACGTCTTTGTGTAATTGATGACATCACAGTAGGAAATTACCCAGCAGCCACTGGGCCAAAACTATTTGAGAGCAGCTTTCTTTAGTTGGATCATGTTTAGAGGGTCTTTTGTGTGACACAAACCTGTGATGTCACTTCCTGTCATTTCCTGCAGATTTGTCATCTTTTCTCCACAAACAGCTGCTTCACTGGAGTAAAACTATCATTTCAATATTTACAACGGGCTCCAATGCACCAAATAAAGTCATCAAACCTGTCGACGTCACGTCAGCCCAACCCTGCCTCGCCATTATCGCATTTCCTCCTATATATGCAGCGTGTTTGAATCAGTTTGTGTCGTGTTTCTATAAATCAGTTTGTGTTTGTATAAATCAGTTTGTGGCGTGCTTGCAGATGCAGACCAAGCGGCCGGTGTGGAGCGAGCTGGACTTCCGCGTGGTGATGATGGGGCAGCCGGGCTCGGTGGAGGTGCAAAAGTTCCCTCACGCACTCATCTCCATCTACCTGGTCCTGGCCTTCACGCCGTTCGTCACGTTCCTCATCGTCAACGTGGCGGCGGAGAAAGAGCACCGCCTCAAAGACACCATGACCATGATGGGGCTCTACGACAGCGCCTTCTGGTGAGGAGCCACCATCATTACAACAGGAAGTCCTTCAGTCGTTTGGGCGATGGTGTTTTAATCCACACAAATCTGTGCTCGTCAATCAAAGATTTTGTTGTGATTACAATTTATCACGGTCAGAATGACTTTGCCTTTTCTTTCTCCAATACTTTACGAAGATGTGAGACCGATTTGTGAAACGTGGAGAAAATCAGGTGCTCTTCAGAGTCTTGTAATATTGGCTTTAAAAAGACCAGAAAGCTCTCTTCAATGTAGCAGAGGGTCAGACCCCACGATACCATACCAACCCCCATACACAGAACAGTTCTTACCTGAAGATAACATTAAGGGCTCATTTAAAGTCAGTTCTTACCTGAAGATAACATTAAGGGCTCATTTAAAGTCAGTTCTTACCTGAAGATAACATTAAGGGTTCATTTAAAGTCAGTTCTTACCTGAAGATAACATTAAGGGCTCATTTAAAGTCAGTTCTTACCTGAAGATAACATTAAGGGTTCATTTAAAGTCGGTTCTTACCTGAAGATAACATTAAGGGTTCATTTAAAGTCAGTTCTTACCTGAAGATAACATTAAGGGTTCATTTAAAGTCAGTTCTTACCTGAAGATAACATTAAGGGTTCATTTAAAGTCAGTTCTTACCTGAAGATAACATTAAGGGCTCATTTAAAGTCAGTTCTTACCTGAAGATAACATTAAGGGCTCATTTAAAGTCAGTTCTTACCTGAAGATAACATTAAGGGTTCATTTAAAGTCAGTTCTTACCTGAAGATAACATTAAGGGCTCATTTAAAGTCAGTTCTTACCTGAAGATAACATTAAGGGTTCATTTAAAGTCAGTTCTTACCTGAAGATAACATTAAGGGTTCATTTAAAGTCAGTTCTTACCTGAAGATAACATTAAGGGTTCATTTAAAGTCGGTTCTTACCTGAAGATAACATTAAGGGCTCATTTAAAGTCAGTTCTTACCTGAAGATAACATTAAGCGTTCATTTAAAGTCGGTTCTTACCTGAAGATAACATTAAGCGTTCATTTAAAGTCGGTTCTTACCTGAAGATAACATTAAGGGTTCATTTAAAGTCAGTTCTTACCTGAAAATAACATTAAGGGTTCATTTAAAGTCGGTTCTTACCTGAAGATAACATTAAGGGTTCATTTAAAGTCGGTTCTTACCTGAAGATAACATTAAGGGTTCATTTAAAGTCAGTTCTTACCTGAAGATAACATTAAGGGTTCATTTAAAGTCAGTTCTTACCTGAAGATAACATTAAGGGTTCATTTAAAGTCAGTTCTTACCTGACGATAACATTAAGGGTTCATTTAAAGTCAGTTCTTACCTGAAGATAACATTAAGGGTTCATTTAAAGTCAGTTCTTACCTGAAGATAACATTAAGGGTTCATTTAAAGTCGGTTCTTACCTGACGATAACATTAAGGGTTCATTTAAAGTCAGTTCTTACCTGACGATAACATTAAGGGTTCATTTAAAGTCAGTTCTTACCTGACGATAACATTAAGGGTTCATTTAAAGTCAGTTCTTACCTGAAGATAACATTAAGGGTTCATTTAAAGTCGGTTCTTACCTGACGATAACATTAAGGGTTCATTTAAAGTCAGTTCTTACCTGAAGATAACATTAAGGGCTCATTTAAAGTCAGTTCTTACCTGAAGATAACATTAAGGGTTCATTTAAAGTCAGTTCTTACCTGAAAATAACATTAAGGGTTCATTTAAAGTCAGTTCTTACCTGAAGATAACATTAAGGGCTCATTTAAAGTCAGTTCTTACCTGAAGATAACATTAAGGGTTCATTTAAAGTCAGTTCTTACCTGAAAATAACATTAAGGGTTCATTTAAAGTCAGTTCTTACCTGAAGATAACATTAAGGGTTCATTTAAAGTCGGTTCTTACCTGAAGATAACATTAAGCGTTCATTTAAAGTCGGTTCTTACCTGAAGATAACATTAAGGGTTCATTTAAAGTCGGTTCTTACCTGAAGATAACATTAAGGGTTCATTTAAAGTCAGTTCTTACCTGAAGATAACAGTAAGGGCTCATTTAAAGTCAGTTCTTACCTGAAAATAACATTAAGGGTTCATTTAAAGTCGGTTCTTACCTGAAGATAACATTAAGGGTTCATTTAAAGTCGGTTCTTACCTGAAGATAACATTAAGGGTTCATTTAAAGTCAGTTCTTACCTGAAGATAACATTAAGGGCTCATTTAAAGTCAGTTCTTACCTGAAAATAACATTAAGGGTTCATTTAAAGTCGGTTCTTACCTGAAGATAACATTAAGGGTTCATTTAAAGTCAGTTCTTACCTGAAGATAACATTAAGGGTTCATTTAAAGTCAGTTCTTACCTGAAGATAACATTAAGGGCTCATTTAAAGTCAGTTCTTACCTGAAAATAACATTAAGGGTTCATTTAAAGTCGGTTCTTACCTGAAGATAACATTAAGGGTTCATTTAAAGTCGGTTCTTACCTGAAGATAACATTAAGGGTTCATTTAAAGTCAGTTCTTACCTGAAGATAACATTAAGGGTTCATTTAAAGTCAGTTCTTACCTGAAGATAACATTAAGGGTTCATTTAAAGTCAGTTCTTACCTGACGATAACATTAAGGGTTCATTTAAAGTCAGTTCTTACCTGAAGATAACATTAAGGGTTCATTTAAAGTCAGTTCTTACCTGAGGATAACATTAAGGGTTCATTTAAAGTCGGTTCTTACCTGACGATAACATTAAGGGTTCATTTAAAGTCAGTTCTTACCTGACGATAACATTAAGGGTTCATTTAAAGTCAGTTCTTACCTGACGATAACATTAAGGGTTCATTTAAAGTCAGTTCTTACCTGAAAATAACATTAAGGGTTCATTTAAAGTCAGTTCTTACCTGAAGATAACATTAAGGGTTCATTTAAAGTCGGTTCTTACCTGACGATAACATTAAGGGTTCATTTAAAGTCAGTTCTTACCTGACGATAACATTAAGGGTTCATTTAAAGTCAGTTCTTACCTGAAGATAACATTAAGGGTTCATTTAAAGTCAGTTCTTACCTGAAGATAACATTAAGGGTTCTCACAGCTGACCCTGTGTCCTCAGGTTGTCTTGGGGTCTTCTTTATGCTGTTCTGGTCACTTCCATGTCCGTGCTCATGTCCATCATTGCCACGTACACCGCCCTCTTCCCAAACAGCCACTTCCTGGTGATCTTCCTGCTCATCTTCCTGTACGGCATCTCCTCCGTGAGTCACTCATTTACAACACTTCTTTTACAAGTCGTCCAGTCACATGACTGTGTTTAATTGTGACCAGGCTCAGTCCCTTGTTTTTAAAAGTGTGTTTTTGACAGACTTTGGAGGAGCTAAGGATCAAACCACAGTGATATTCAACATCAAGACATGAGAATATTGACTAAAACTGAATGGAATCATGGAAATGATAAATAAACTTAAAGACAGTGATTTAAATGTTTCACCTCTGAACTCTGTAACACAAATGTACAAGTTATGTTTGTAATGAAAATGTGTCCAGTTTGAGCTCATGATGAAGGCAGTAATATAATATTAAAATATTATAATATTATAATATTATGATAATATTATAATATTTTATTATTATAATATTATTATAATATTATAATATAATATTATATTATTATAATATAATATTATTATAATATTATTATAATATAATAATAATATTATTATAATATTATGATATTATAATATTATGATAATATTATAATATTATTATTATAATATTATAATAATAATATTATTATAATATTATGATATTATAATATTATGATAATATTATAATATTATTATTATAATATTATAATAATAATATTATTATTATATTATGATATTATAATATTATGATAATATTATAATATTATTATTATAATATTATTATAATATTATAATATAATATTTTTATAATATTATATTATAATATTATAATATTATAATAATATTATATTATAATAATATTATAATATTATAATAATAATATAATATTATAATATTATAATAGTAGAAAAAGCTTCAGTTGTAGTCATCTGGACTCAGTTTGAAAAAGTAGACGTTTCGACTCTCATCCAAGAGTCATTGTCAATGGACAATGACTCTTGGATGAGAGTCGAAACGTCTACTTTTTCAAACTGAGTCCAGATGACTACAACTGAAGCTTTTTCTACTATGGAACACGCCTGGACGAATGAGGGATTACACCCACATAATATTATAATATTATAATATTATAATATTATAATGCTGAAATCATTTAGACACATCGACTCTTCTACTCTTCATCCATTGGACACAGACTCAGAGTCAGATACTTCAGAGCTGAGCAGAGTTTACTCAATATATTTATTTGCTCCAAGAGCCGCATCTTGAGGATTAAAAATAAATAAATAAATATATATGTCGTTGTGGGGTTTGTTTAGGGCCTTTTCCGGCTCGTTCGTAGCACCTCACTAGAGCCGAATCTCTGATTGGTTGTTGTGTCTGCCCAAAAAAGTCCCAACTTTTCTGCGCTGGCCGTGCAAGCACTCGCCGCACGGTCCATCCCTAAAACGAGGACGCTCGCCGCGGACGACGCTCGCCGCGGACACTGCTCGCCGCGGACACTGCTCGCCGCGGACACTGCTCGCCGCGGACACTGCTCGCCGCGGACACTGCTCGCCGCGGACACTGCTCGCCGCGGACACTGCTCGCCGCGGACACTGCTCGCCGCGGACACTGCTCGCCGCGGACACTGCTCGCCGCGGACGAGGCTCGCCGCGGACGAGGCTCGCCGCGGACGAGGCTCGCCGCGGACGAGGCTCGCCGCGGAGGCTCGCCGCGGACGCTCGCGCCGGTCGGGGTTTTTGTGTGTGAGGAACATGCTTCATGGCCGTGCTCTCCTCTCCGCAGATCTTCTTCTCCTTCATGCTCACGCCTCTGTTTAAGAAGCCTAAGTTTGCCAGCACGGTGGGCTCCATGCTCACCGTGGTGTTCGGCTGCCTCTCGCTCTTCACCGTGTTGATGAGGGACTTCCCTCAGCCTCTGGTCTGGCTCCTGTGTCTTCTGTCCCCCAGCGCCTTCTCCATCGGCATCGCTCAGGTACCAGGCAAACCTCTAAGCCACCGCTCCTCTTCTGGTGCTTTTGTGCCGCACGAGCCGCACCTCTCCGGGAGTAAAGGTCATGACCTGTTGCAGGTGGTGTACCTGGAGGCTCAGGGCGATGGAGCCGTCTTCTCTTCTCTGCTGAGTGGACCTCATCCTCTCTACGTCCCTCTGCTCATGCTGGTGTTCGACTGTGTCCTGTACCTGCTGCTGGCCATTTACCTGGACCAAGTCCTGCCAGGTGAGACGGGCCAGTCCTGGTCTAGACCTGGTTTAGACCTGGTCTAGACCTGGTTTAGACCTGGTTTAGTCCTGGTCTAGACCTGGTCTAGACCTGGTCTAGACCTGGTTTAGACCTGGTTTAGTCCTGGTCTAGACCTGGTCTAGACCTGGTCTAGACCTGGTTTAGACCTGGTTTAGTCCTGGTCTAGACCTGGTTTAGTCCTGGTTTAGTCCCGGTTTAGACCTGGTTTAGTCCCGGTTTAGACCTGGTTTAGTCCCGGTTTAGACCTGGTTTGGACCTGGTTTAGTCCCGGTTTAGACCTGGTTTGGACCTGGTTTTCTTTTCCAGGAGAGTTCGGGATGCGCCGGTCTGCGCTCTACTTCCTGAAGCCGTCTTATTGGTCCAAACGCAGTAAACGTTATGTGGAGGTGAATTCAGGCTGTGACCCCGACACCAACGGAACCACAGAGGGCGCTGTTTCCATCGAGCCCATCTCCCCAGAGTTCAGAGGCAAAGAGGCCATCAGGTGAGACTGACACGGGACTGACACGGGACTGACACGGGACTGACACGGGACAGAAGCGGGACTGAAGCGGGACAGAAGCGGGACAGAAGCGGGACTGACACGGGACTGACACGGGACTGACACGGGACAGAAGCGGGACAGAAGCGGGACAGAAGCGGGACAGAAGCGGGACTGACACGGGACTGACACGGGACTGACACGGGACAGAAGCGGGACAGAAGCGGGACAGAAGCGGGACAGAAGCGGGACTGACACGGGACTGACACGGGACTGACGCGGGACTGACGCGGGACTGAAGCGGGACTGACGCGGGACAGACGCGGGACTGAAGCGGGACTGAAGCGGGACTGAAGCGGAACTGAAGCGGGACAGAAGCGGGACAGAAGCGGGACAGAAGCGGGACAGAAGCTTCTGTGTGAATCATGAAGCGTTTGGCTTTGTCGTGCCGTGACTCGTCGCTCTTTGGTTTTAGGATCAACAACATCCGTAAAGTTTACCAGAAGAAGGACGGCAGCGTGGAGGCGCTCAGAGGTGTGGCCTTCTCTTAAGTCCCTCCCACACTGGAGGAGGTGTGGCCTCAGAAGCTCCTCAGAGTAAAGAGTCCTTCCGTGTTCCGTAGGCCTGACGTTCGACATCTACGAGGGTCAGATCACCGCTCTCCTGGGCCACAGCGGAGCGGGGAAGTCCACCCTGATGAACATCCTGTGCGGGATCTGCCCCCCGACCTCCGGCTCCGCCTCCATCTACGGTTCGCCGGTGTGCGAGGTGTCCGAGCGGCAGGACATGAAGCAGCTGGTGGGCATCTGTCCACAGTTCAACATCATCTTCGACGTGCTCACCGTCGAGGAGCATCTCAGGACCTTCGCCGCCATCAAAGGGATCCCCAAGAACCAGATCGACGAAGAGGTGAGCGCAACCGGGGCCAGAGCAGGGGCCGAGGCGGGGTCACAATAGGGCCGAGGCGGGGTCACAATGGGGCAGAGGCGGGGCCGAGGCGGGGTCACAATGGGGCCGAGGCGGGGTCACAATGGGGCCGAGGCGGGGTCACAATGGGGCCGAGGCGGGGTCACAATGGGGCCGAGGCGGGGCCGAGGCGGGGTCACAATGGGGCCGAGGCGGGGTCACAATGGGGCCGAGGCGGGGTCACAATGGGGCCGAGGCGGGGTCATAATGGGGCCGAAGAAGGAATAAACCAGGACCAAAACAGATGAATGAGTATCTAGCACTGACTTTATCCACCCAGGGCACAATTCTAACAGTCGCTCTGGAGTGTGAGTCGCTCTGGAGTGTGAGTCGCTCTGGAGTGTGAGTCGCTCTGGAGTGTAAGTCGCTCTGGAGTGTGAGTCGCTCTGGAGTGTGAGTCGCTCTGGAGTGTAAGTCGCTCTGGAGTGTAAGTCGCTCTGGAGTGTGAGTCGCTCTGGAGTGTGAGTCGCTCTGGAGTGTGAGTCGCTCTGGAGTGTGAGTCGCTCTGGAGTGTGAGTCGCTCTGGAGTGTAAGTCGCTCTGGAGTGTGAGTCGCTCTGGAGTGTGAGTCGCTCTGGAGTGTGAGTCGCTCTGGAGTGTAAGTCGCTCTGGAGTGTGAGTCGCTCTGGAGTGTGAGTCGCTCTGGAGTGTGAGTCGCTCTGGAGTGTGAGTCGCTCTGGAGTGTGAGTCGCTCTGGAGTGTAAGTCGCTCTGGAGTGTAAGTCGCTCTGGAGTGTAAGTTGCATTTTTTGGGGGAAACTTATTTGATGAAATCCAAGACCAAGTTCAGACATTTAATCTGTAAATGCAGTTTTAAATAATAACAGATGAGAGAACATGGTGAATAGGTGTACGTATGCTAACATGCTAACGCTAACACCGTCAGCTACATGAGACACAGACAGAACTGTGGTAAGTGTCTGGTATGTTAACGTAACATATGAACAGTTATTCAGAGAACTATAGCATAAAGAACATGCTAACATGCTAACATGCTAACATGCTAACAAGTTTACCAAAGCATCAGTTTTACCCCAAATCACTAAATCCACTGAATTCTTCTTCCTCTGTGTCACTTCTAAACAACTCCACAAACTCCAGAGGAAGAGGAAGTGCAGATTCTTCTTCTGCGTCGCTCAGAGCCTAGAGCGCCCCCTTGTGGCTGTCATTGTGAAAATAACGAATAATATCACATATAAGTCGCTCTGGAGTATAAGTCGCACCCCGACCAAAACTATGAAAAAAGGTGTGACTTATAGTCTGGATAATACGGTATCTGTTCTGCATCAGGTGTCTAAAGTTCTGAAGGACCTGGACCTGGAGAAGATCCAGACGGCTCAGGCCAAAAACCTGAGCGGAGGCCAGAAGAGGAAGCTGTCTGTGGGCATCGCCATCCTCGGAGACCCCAAGGTACGTCCGGCCGAGTCTTAAGTGCGACGGTCCGTTACCAAGTTTAGTCATGTGACGCACGCGCGCATCTCGCTCAGATCCTGTTGTTGGACGAGCCGACGGCCGGGATGGACCCCTGCTCTCGACACCAGGTCTGGACTTTGCTGAAGGGCCGGCGGTCAGAGAGGGTCACCGTCCTCAGCACGCACTACATGGACGAGGCCGACATACTGGCAGGTAACGCTGAAGCCCCGAGCCCGCTCTGCCCCGTCTTACATCTTCTGCGCCGGAAACAGGACGAGAACGGGACTAGAACGGGACTAGAACGGGACTAGAACGAGACTGAAACGAGACTGAAACGAGACTGAAACGAGACTGAAACGAGACTGAAACGAGACTGAAATAGGAGTAGAACGAGACTGAAACGAGACTGAAACGGGACTGAAACGAGACTGAAACGAGACTGAATCGGGACTGAAACAGGACTAGAACGGGACTAGAACGGGACTAAACTGGGACTAAACTGGGACTGAAACGAGACTGAAACGGGACTGAAATAGGACTAGAACGGGACTAGAACGGGACTAAACTGGGAGTAAAACGAGACTGGAACAGGACAAGAACGGGACTGAAGCGGGACTGAAGCGGGACTGAAGCGGGGCTGAAGCGGGACTGAAGCGGGACTGAAGCGGGGCTGAAGCGGGACTGAAGCGGGACTGAAGCGGGACTGAAGCGGGACTGAAGCGGGACTGAAGCGGGGCTGAAGCGGGGCTGAAGCGGGACTGATGCGGGACTGAATCGGGACTGATGCGGGACAGAAGCGGGACTAGAACGGGACAAAAGCAGGACTAGAACGAGACTAAAGCAGGACTAGAACGAGACTGAAACGAGACTGAAATAGGACTAGAACGGGATTAAAACGAGACTGAAACAGGACTAAACTGGGACTAAACTGGGACTGAAACGAGACCTGAAACGGGACTGAAATAGGAGTAGAACGAGACTGAAACGAGACTGAAACAAGACTGAAACGAGACTGAAACGAGACAGAAGCGGGGCTGAAGCGGGACAGAAGTGGGACTGAATCGGGACTGATGCGGGACAGAAGCGGGACTAGAACGGGACTAAAGCAGGACTAGAACGAGACTGAAACGAGACTAGAACGGGACTGAAACGGGACTGAAATAGGACTAGAACGGGATTAAAACGAGACTGAAGCTGGACTAGAACGGGACTAGAACGGGACTGAAGCGGGACTGAAGCGGGACTGAAGCGGGGCTGAAGCGGGGCTGAAGCGGGGCTGAAGCGGGGCTGAAGCGGGGCTGAAGCGGGACTGATGCGGGACTGAATCGGGACTGATGCGGGACAGAAGCGGGACTAGAACGGGACAAAAGCGGGACTAGAACGAGACTAAAGCAGGACTAGAACGAGACTGAAACGAGACTGAAATAGGACTAGAACGGGATTAAAACGAGACTGAAACAGGACTAGAACGGGACTAGAACGGGACTAAACTGGGACTAAACTGGGACTGAAACGAGACCTGAAACGGGACTGAAATAGGAGTAGAACGAGACTGAAACGAGACTGAAACGGGACTGAAACGAGACTGAAACGGGACTGAAATAGGACTACCATGGGACTGAAACAGGACTAGAACAGGACTAGAACGGGACTAAACTGGGACTAAAACGAGACTGGAACAGGACAAGAACGGGACTGTAGCTGGACTGAAACGAGACTGAAACGAGACTGAAACAAGACTGAAACAAGACTGAAACGAGACAGAAGCGGGGCTGAAGCGGGACAGAAGTGGGACTGAATCGGGACTGATGCGGGACAGAAGCGGGACTAGAACGGGACTAAAGCAGGACTAGAACGAGACTGAAACGAGACTAGAACGGGACTGAAACGGGACTGAAATAGGACTAGAACGGGATTAAAACGAGACTGAAGCTGGACTAGAACGGGACTAGAACGGGACTGAAGCGGGACTGAAGCGGGACTGAAGCGGGGCTGAAGCGGGACTGAAGCGGGACTGAAGCGGGGCTGAAGCGGGGCTGAAGCGGGACTGATGCGGGACTGAATCGGGACTGATGCGGGACAGAAGCGGGACTAGAACGGGACAAAAGCAGGACTAGAACGAGACTAAAGCAGGACTAGAACGAGACTGAAACGAGACTGAAATAGGACTAGAACGGGATTAAAACGAGACTGAAACAGGACTAGAACGGGACTAGAACGGGACTAAACTGGGACTAAACTGGGACTGAAACGAGACCTGAAACGGGACTGAAATAGGAGTAGAACGAGACTGAAACGAGACTGAAACGGGACTGAAACGAGACTGAAACGGGACTGAAATAGGACTACCATGGGACTGAAACAGGACTAGAACAGGACTAGAACGGGACTAAACTGGGACTAAAACGAGACTGGAACAGGACAAGAACGGGACTGTAGCTGGACTGAAACGAGACTGAAACAAGACTGAAACGAGACTGAAACGAGACAGAAGCGGGGCTGAAGCGGGACAGAAGTGGGACTGAATCGGGACTGATGCGGGACAGAAGCGGGACTAGAACGGGACTAAAGCAGGACTAGAACGAGACTGAAACGAGACTAGAACGGGACTGAAACGGGACTGAAATAGGACTAGAACGGGATTAAAACGAGACTGAAGCTGGACTAGAACGGGACTAGAACGGGACTGAAACTAGACTGAACCGAGACTGAACCGAGACTGAAGCGGGACAAAAGCGGGACTGAAGCGGGACAGACACTGAGCGTCTTCCATCTTGTGCTGTGGTGTGTAGGACACTGTAGATGATGTTCTTCTCCCTCTTCCAGACCGTAAGGCGGTGATCTCTCAGGGCCAGCTCAAGTGTGTGGGCTCCTCTCTGTTCCTGAAGACCAAGTGTGGAGTCGGGTACCACCTCAGGTCCGTCCCACAGTCCCTCCGTACGCCGGGTCGTTTTAGCGCCAAACGTTTCATGTTTTTGTCCAGGATGTCCATCGCTGAGGCGTGTGACCCCGACAAAGTCTCGTCTCTGGTCCAGAGCCACGTCCCCAAAGCCCGAGCGTCGAGACGGCACGAGAGCGAGCTGACCTTCACCCTGCCCTTCGAGAGCGTGGAGACTTTCCCAGGTGCCAGCTCCAGTCTGTGTGACTCTGGTTTACAGCTGTGGTGATCACACTCATGGGGCAGGAGCCAGACCCTGACCACACCCTTTAGAAGTGTCTCAAAGCCTGTTTTCTGCCCGGTCCAGGCCTGTTCTCGGAGCTGGACTCGGCTCCGGCTCTCGGCATCACTCACTACGGCGTCTCCATGACGACGCTGGAGGACGTGTTCCTGAGGCTGGAGGCGGAGGCCGAGGTGGACCAGGCGGGTGAGCGTCACTCATACTGTGTAAATGTACTGAGCGTATGTACTTTACATGACTTTACATGACATTACATGACTTTACATGACTTTACATGACTTTACATGACTTTACATGACATTACATGACTTTACATGACTTTACATGACTTTACATGACATTACATGACTTTACATGACTTTACATGACTTTACATGACATTACATGACTTTACATGACTTTACATGACTTTACATGACATTACATGACTTTACATGACTTTACATGACTTTACATGACATTACATGACATTACATGACTTTACATGACTTTACATGACATTACATGACTTTACATGACTTTACATGACTTTACATGACTTTACATGACATTACATGACTTTACATGACTTTACATGACTTTACATGACATTACATGACTTTACATGACTTTACATGACTTTACATGACATTACATGACTTTACATGACTTTACATGACTTTACATGACTTTACATGACATTACATGACTTTACATGACTTTACATGACTTTACATGTCTTTACATGACTTTACATGACTTTACATGACATTACATGACTTTACATGACTTTACATGACTTTACATGACTTTACATGACATTACATGACTTTACATGACTTTACATGACTTTACATGACTTTACATGACATTACATGACTTTACATGACTTTACATGACTTTACATGACTTTACATGACGTTACATGACTTTACATGACTTTACATGACTTTACATGACTTTACATGACTTTACATGACGTTACATGACGTTACATGACTTTACATGACTTTACATGACTTTACATGACTTTACATGACTTTACATGACTTTACATGACTTTACATGACTTTACATGACATTACATGACTTTACATGACTTTACATGACTTTACATGACTTTACATGACTTTACATGACTTTACATGACATTACCTGACATTACCTGACATTACATGACTTTACATGACTTTACATGACTTTACATGACTTTACATGACTTTACATGACTTTACATGACTTTACATGACATTACATGACATTACCTGACATTACCTGACATTACATGACTTTACATGACTTTACATGACTTTACATGACTTTACATGACTTTACATGACTTTACATGACATTACATGACTTTACATGACTTTACATGACTTTACATGACTTTACATGACTTTACATGACTTTACCTGACATTACCTGACATTACCTGACATTACATGACTTTACATGACTTTACATGACTTTACATGACTTTACATGACGTTACATGACTTTACATGACTTTACATGACTTTACATGACTTTACATGACTTTACATGACATTACATGACTTTACATGACTTTACATGACTTTACATGTCTTTACATGACTTTACATGACTTTACATGACATTACATGACTTTACATGACTTTACATGACTTTACATGACTTTACATGACATTACATGACTTTACATGACTTTACATGACTTTACATGACTTTACATGTCTTTACATGACTTTACATGACTTTACATGACATTACATGACTTTACATGACTTTACATGACTTTACATGACTTTACATGACTTTACATGACATTACATGACTTTACATGACTTTACATGACTTTACATGACTTTACATGACTTTACATGACTTTACATGACATTACCTGACATTACATGACATTACATGACTTTACATGACTTTACATGACTTTACATGACTTTACATGACTTTACATGACTTTACATGACATTACATGACATTACCTGACATTACCTGACATTACATGACTTTACATGACTTTACATGACTTTACATGACTTTACATGACTTTACATGACTTTACATGACATTACATGACTTTACATGACTTTACATGACTTTACATGACTTTACATGACTTTACATGACTTTACCTGACATTACCTGACATTACCTGACATTACATGACTTTACATGACTTTACATGACTTTACATGACTTTACATGACGTTACATGACTTTACATGACTTTACATGACTTTACATGACTTTACATGACTTTACATGACATTACATGACTTTACATGACTTTACATGACTTTACATGACTTTACATGACATTACATGACTTTACATGACTTTACATGACTTTACATGACTTTACATGACATTACATGACTTTACATGACTTTACATGACATTACATGACTTTACATGACGTTACATGACTTTACATGACTTTACATGACATTACATGACTTTACATGACTTTACATGACATTACATGACTTTACATGACTTTACATGACTTTACATGACTTTACATGACATTACATGACTTTACATGACTTTACATGACTTTACATGACTTTACATGACATTACATGACTTTACATGACTTTACATGACTTTACATGACTTTACATGACGTTACATGACTTTACATGACTTTACATGACTTTACATGACTTTACATGACTTTACATGACGTTACATGACGTTACATGACTTTACATGACTTTACATGACTTTACATGACTTTACATGACTTTACATGACTTTACATGACTTTACATGACATTACATGACTTTACATGACTTTACATGACTTTACATGACTTTACATGACTTTACATGACTTTACATGACATTACCTGACATTACCTGACATTACATGACTTTACATGACTTTACATGACTTTACATGACTTTACATGACTTTACATGACTTTACATGACATTACCTGACATTACATGACATGACATGAGGAGCAGAGGTGGACTTTTAAAGACAGACTAACCTGTGACAGACATAATCCTGCTGTTCAAATACTTCCTCCCTTCACTGTCTCAGACTACAGCGTGTTTAACCAGGAGCAGCCTGGGGACGAGGGGGACACTTCCTCTGTGGATGACCTCGACCAGAGACTCCTGACCTTCTCTGACTCTGACGGGGTCAAAGGTCACGCCCTCTGGAGGCAGCAGTTCAGCGCTGTGGCCTGGCTGCATATGCTCAACATGAGGCGGGAGAGGAAGGCCTTTGTTTACACGTGAGTCATCTCCATCACCTTCTGAGGGCCCCGATTTTACCCCCGTTTGCTCCTCCGGACCCCGATTTTACCCCCGTTTACTCCTCCGGACCCCGATTTTACCCCCGTTTGCTCCTCCGGACCCCGATTTTACCCCCGTTTGCTCCTCCGGACCCCGATTTTAACCCCGTTTGCTCCTCCGGACCCCGATTTTACCCCCGTTTACTCCTCCGGACCCCGATTTTACCCCCGTTTGCTCCTCCGGACCCCGATTTTACCCCCGTTTGCTCCTCCGGACCCCGATTTTAACCCCGTTTGCTCCTCCGGACCCCGATTTTAACCCCGTTTGCTCCTCCGGACCCCGAGTTTAACCCCGTTTGCTCCTCCGGACCCCGAGTTTAACCCCGTTTGCTCCTCCGGACCCCGATTTTAACCCCGTTTGCTCCTCCGGACCCCGATTTTACCCCCGTTTGCTCCTCCGGACCCCGATTTTACCCCCGTTTGCTCCTCCGGACCCCGATTTTACCCCCGTTTACTCCTCCGGACCCCGATTTTACCCCCGTTTGCTCCTCCGGACCCCGATTTTACCCCCGTTTGCTCCTCCGGACCCCGATTTTAACCCCGTTTGCTCCTCCGGACCCCGATTTTACCCCCGTTTACTCCTCCGGACCCCGATTTTACCCCCATTTGCTCCTCCGGACCCCGATTTTAACCCCGTTTGCTCCTCCGGACCCCGATTTTACCCCCGTTTACTCCTCCGGACCCCGATTTTACCCCCGTTTGCTCCTCCGGACCCCGATTTTACCCCCGTTTGCTCCTCCGGACCCCGATTTTAACCCCGTTTGCTCCTCCGGACCCCGATTTTAACCCCGTTTGCTCCTCCGGACCCCGAGTTTAACCCCGTTTGCTCCTCCGGACCCCGATTTTAACCCCGTTTGCTCCTCCGGACCCCGATTTTAACCCCGTTTGCTCCTCCGGACCCCGAGTTTAACCCCGTTAGCTCCTCTGGACCTGCGATGTCGTGATGTCAGTGGTGAATCGCTCTTGTGTCCGTGCAGATTTGCTCTGTTCCTGGTGTTTGTCGCTGCCGTCCTGGTTCTGTCGTTGGCCACGGGGAACATTCAGATCCACTCCCCGGACAGAGAGTTCCTGCCCGTGTATCTGCTGAGGAGGAACCAGGCCCCGCGGCGATACGCCTCCAGCCTCCTGGTCCAGAACTCCTCAGGTCTGAGTCGTTGGGACATTGTAACTTGACCGTTGTAGTGTGTTTTATGTTTAATGCTCATATTTAATTAGTACATGAAGTCGCTATGTGTGTGGTACAAACATATGTTTACATCCCATGGGAAAGCAGAAAGACCCTCATCTATGAAGGGTTTAGATCCTGATATGGTCCTGGATTAGATCCTGATTTGGTCCTGGTTTAGATCCTGATTTGGTCCTGGTTTAGATCCTGATATGGTCCTGGATTAGATCCTGATTTGGTCCTGGTTTAGATCCTGATTTGGTCCTGGTTTAGATCCTGATATGGTCCTGGTTTAGATCCTGATATGGTCCTGGTTTAGATAACTGAACCTCTGGTCATGTGTTGTCCTCAGACTCTGACATCTCTGACCTGCTGCATCATCTGGAGGCTCAGGACCTTCAGGTGGAGATGATGAGACAGAGCGACTTCATGTCTGCAGCTCCTCACAGCGCCGCCATCAACGTCACCGGCTCCAACAAGGTGCGTTCATGTTGCTGTGGTCAGGGTTCATGTTGTTGTTGTGGTCAGGGTTCATGTTGCTGTGGTCAGGGTTCATGTTGCTGTGGTCAGGGTTCATGTTGCTGTGGTCAGGGTTCATGTTGCTGTGCTGTGGTCAGGGTTCATGTTGCTGTGGTCAGGGTTCATGTTGTTGTTGTGGTCAGGGTTCATGTTGCTGTGGTCAGGGTTCATGTTGTTGTTGTGGTCAGGGTTCATGTTGTTGTGGTCAGGGTTCATGTTGCTGTGGTCAGGGTTCATGTTGTTGTTGTGGTCAGGGTTCATGTTGCTGTGGTCAGGGTTCATGTTGTTGTTGTGGTCAGGGTTCATGTTGCTGTGGTCAGGGTTCATGTTGCTGTGGTCAGGGTTCATGTTGCTGTGCTGTGGTCAGGGTTCATGTTGCTGTGGTCAGGGTTCATGTTGTTGTTGTGGTCAGGGTTCATGTTGCTGTGGTCAGGGTTCATGTTGTTGTTGTGGTCAGGGTTCATGTTGTTGTGGTCAGGGTTCATGTTGCTGTGGTCAGGGTTCATGTTGTTGTTGTGGTCAGGGTTCATGTTGCTGTGGTCAGGGTTCATGTTGTTGTTGTGGTCAGGGTTTCCGGTACACGGTGGCGTTCAACAGCACCACCGTCCACTCTCTGCCGATGGCGGTGAACGTTCTGAGTAACGCTCTGCTGCGAGGACTCAACGGCTCCGCCCGCATCCGCACCTGGACCAAGCCCTTCGACTACGTGAGTCCCAAAAACACTCCTGCACGTTTTTAAAGTCCACGCAGCGTCCCGCACTGACCTGTCAGCAGTTCGGACACTAAAAGGATGTGGATGTTCTGCCGTGTTGTAGAAAATCCCCGATGCCACGTCGTACGCTCTGGTGTACATCGAGGCCATCATCCTGGGCATGCTGGCAGCTGGCATGCCCGCCTACTTTGCCATGGACCACACCCGGGACAGAGAGGTAAGGGTTAAACCTGAGTGTTCATTGACCTTTGAACCCTGATGTAACTCTTGTGTTTGACCCTGCGCAGATCAAGTGCCGCTCGACGTTGCGCATCTCGGGCCTCCTGCCCTCTGCGTACTGGTGCGGTCAGGCCGCTGTGGACATCCCCTTCTTTTACCTCATCCTCTCCTGCATGACCGCCATCCTCTTCAGCTTCCACACCAGCTCCCTGCTCAGCTCCAGCAACATCACCGCCGTGGTACGGGTTTACAGCGGGTTTACAGCGGGTTTACAGCGGGGTTTAGAGCGGGGTTTAGAGCGGGTTTACAGCGGGTTTACAGCGGGTTTACAGCGGGTTTACAGCGGGTTTACAGCGGGTTTACAGCGGGTTTACAGCGGGGTTTAGAGCGGGTTTACAGCGGGTTTACAGCGGGTTTACAGCGGGGTTTAGAGCGAGTTTACAGCGGGTTTAGAGCGAGTTTACAGCGGGGTTAGAGCGGGTGTAGAGTGGGGTTTAGAGCGGGTTTAGAGCGGGTTTAGAGCGGGTGTAGAGCGGGGTTTAGAGCTGGTTTAAAGCGGGTTTAGAGCGAGTTTAGAGCCAGGTTTAGAGCGGGTTTAGAGCGAGTTTACAGCGGGGTTAGAGCGGGGTTTAGAGCGGGGTTTAGAGCGGGGTTTAGAACTGGTTTAGAGCTGGTTTAGAGCCGGGTTTAGAGCTGGTTTAGAGCTGGTTTAGAGCGGGTGTAGAGCGGGGTTTAGAGCGGATGTAGAGCGGGGTTTAGAGCGAGTTTACAGCGGGTTTAGAGCGGGTTTAGAGCGGGTTTAGAGCGGGTGTAGAGCGGGGTTTAGAGCTGGTTTAAAGCGGGTTTAGAGCGAGTTTAGAGCCAGGTTTAGAGCGGGTTTAGAGCGAGTTTACAGCGGGGTTAGAGCGAGATTAGAGCGGGGTTTAGAGCGGGGTTTAGAGCGGGGTTTAGAACTGGTTTAGAGCTGGTTTAGAGCCGGGTTTAGAGCTGGTTTAGAGCTGGTGTAGAGCGGGGTTTAGAGCGGATGTAGAGCGGGGTTTAGAGCGAGTTTACAGCGGGGTTAGAGCGGGTTTAGAGCGGGTTTAGAGCGGGTGTAGAGCTGGTTTAGAGCCGTGATTAGAGCAGGTTTAGAGCGGGTGTAGAGCGAGTGTAGAGCGGGTGTAAAGCGGGTGTAGAGCGGGTGTAGAGCGGGTGTAGAGCGGGGTGTAGAGCGAGTTCACAGCGGGTTTAGAGCGGGTGTAGAGCGGATGTAGAGCGGGGTTTAGAGCGGGTTTAGAGCGGGGTTTAGAGCGGGTTTAGAGCGGGTTTAGAGTGGGGTTTAGAGCGGGTTTAGAGCAGGTTTAGAGCTGGTTTAGAGCTGGTTTAGAACTGGGTTTAGAACTGGGTTTAGAACTGGGTTTAGAGCGGGTTTAGAGCGGGTTTAGAGCTGGGTTTAGAGCTGGGTTTAGAGCTGGGTTTAGAGCGGGGTTTAGAGCGGATGTAGAGCGGGGTTTAGAGCGGGTGTAGAGCGGGTGTAGAGCGGGGTTTAGAGCGGGTGTAGAGCGGGGTTTAGAGCGAGTTTACAGCGAGTTTACAGCGGGGTTAGAGCGGGGTTAGAGCGGGTTTAGAGCGGGTTTACAGCGGATTTACAGCGGGTTTAGAGCTGGTTTAGAGCTGGTTTAGAGCCGGGATTAGAGCAGGTTTAGAGCGGGTTTAGAGCGGGGTTTAGAGCGGGTTTAGAGCGGGGTTTAGAGCGGGTGTAAAGCGGGGTGTAGAGCGGGTGTAGAGCGGGTGTAGAGCGGGTGTAGAGCGGGTTTAGAGCGGGTGTAGAGCGGGGTGTAGAGCGAGTTTACAGCGGGTTTAGAGCGGGTGTAGAGCGGGGTTTAGAGCGGGGTTTAGAGCGGGGTTTAGAGCGGGGTTTAGAGCGGGTTTAGAGCGGGGTTAGAGCTGGTTTAGAGCGGGTTTAGAGCGGGGTTTAGAGCGGGTTTAGAGCGGGGTTTAGAGCGGGTTTAGAGCAGGTTTAGAGCAGGTTTAGAGCGGGGTTAGAGCTGGTTTAGAGCTGGTTTAGAACTGGGTTTAGAACTGGGTTTAGAGCGGGTTTAGAGCTGGGTGTAGAGCGGGTTTAGAGCGGGTCTAGAGCGGGTCTAGAGCGGGTCTAGAGCGGGTCTAGAGCGGGTCTAGAGCGGGTCTAGAGCGGGTTTAGAGCGGGTCTAGAGCGGGTTTAGAGCGGGTCTAGAGCGGGTCTAGAGCGGGTATAGAGCGGGTCTAGAGCGAGTTTAGATCGGGTTTAGAGCGGGTTTAGAGCGGGTCTAGAGCGGGTCTAGAGCGGGTTTAGAGCGGGTCTAAAGCGGGTCCAGAGCGCGTCCAGAGCGAGTTCAGAGCGGGTTTAGAACAAGTATTCCAGCCTCTTCCTAACGTGGATGTTTGACTGTCCTAGATCCTCTGCGTCATCGGCTTCGGTCCGGCCACGATCCTCTTCACTTACGTCGTGTCCTTCGTCTTCGCTCGCGTTCAGAGCAACAGAGACTTCTTCTCCGTCATCTCCATGATGGTGAGTCTGGGGGACATGAGCTGACTCTTAACTCACAGATGGACCGTGTGCTGGCCGTCCTGCTGCAGAAGAACACACATGAGGCGTCATTTACCCTTTAAGAACATAAAACTGGACCGCACGCTCACAATGTACTTGTACTTGTGAAAGAGTAACATTTTAGCTTGTAATTATTCCCATTTCAAAATCATGACAGTTTCTGCTTCTTTCACATCTACAAACACTACGACACAGCATCTGACCGCCTCTGACCGCCTCTGACCGCCTCTGACCGCCTCTGACAACATCTGACCGCCTCTGACAGCATCTGACAACATCTGACCTTCTCTGACCGCCTCTGACAGCATCTGACAACATCTGACCGCCTCTGACCACCTCTGACAGCATCTGACCGCCTCTGACAGCATCTGACACCATCTGACCGCCTCTGACCGCCTCTGACAACATCTGACCGCCTCTGACCGCCTCTGACAGCATCTGACAACATCTGACCGCCTCTGACCACCTCTGACCACCTCTGACAGCATCTGACCACCTCTGACCACCTCTGACAGCATCTGACCGCCTCTGACAGCATCTGACAACATCTGACCGCCTCTGACAGCATCTGACCGCCTCTGACCACCTCTGACAGCATCTGACCGCCTCTGACCGCCTCTGACAACATCTGACCGCCTCTGACCGCCTCTGACAGCATCTGACAACATCTGACCGCCTCTGACCGCCTCTGACAACATCTGACCGCCTCTGACCGCCTCTGACAGCATCTGACCGCCTCTGACCGCCTCTGACCGCCTCTGACAACATCTGACCGCCTCTGACCGCCTCTGACAGCATCTGACCGCCTCTGACCACCTCTGACAGCATCTGACCGCCTCTGACCACCTCTGACAGCATCTGACCGCCTCTGACCGCCTCTGACAACATCTGACAGCATCTGACCGCCTCTGACAGCATCTGACAACATCTGACCGCCTCTGACCGCCTCTGACAGCATCTGACCGCCTCTGACCGCCTCTGACAGCATCTGACCGCCTCTGACCACCTCTGACAACATCTGACAACATCTGACCGCCTCTGACCGCCTCTGACAGCATCTGACCGCCTCTGACCGCCTCTGACCGCCTCTGACAACATCTGACCTTCTCTGACCGCCTCTGACAGCATCTGACAACATCTGACCGCCTCTGACCACCTCTGACAGCATCTGACCGCCTCTGACCGCCTCTGACAGCATCTGACACCATCTGACCGCCTCTGACCGCCTCTGACAACATCTGACCGCCTCTGACCGCCTCTGACAGCATCTGACAACATCTGACCGCCTCTGACCACCTCTGACCACCTCTGACAGCATCTGACCACCTCTGACCACCTCTGACAGCATCTGACCGCCTCTGACAGCATCTGACAACATCTGACCGCCTCTGACAGCATCTGACCGCCTCTGACCACCTCTGACAGCATCTGACCGCCTCTGACCGCCTCTGACAACATCTGACCGCCTCTGACCGCCTCTGACAGCATCTGACAACATCTGACCGCCTCTGACCGCCTCTGACAGCATCTGACCGCCTCTGACCGCCTCTGACCGCCTCTGACAACATCTGACCGCCTCTGACCGCCTCTGACAGCATCTGACCGCCTCTGACCACCTCTGACAGCATCTGACCGCCTCTGACCACCTCTGACAGCATCTGACCGCCTCTGACCGCCTCTGACAACATCTGACAGCATCTGACCGCCTCTGACAGCATCTGACAACATCTGACCGCCTCTGACCGCCTCTGACAGCATCTGACCGCCTCTGACCGCCTCTGACAGCATCTGACCGCCTCTGACCACCTCTGACAACATCTGACCGCCTCTGACCTCAGGTGTGGTGTGGTGTCCTCAGTCTCTCTTTGACCTGTAACCTTTGACCTCAGGTGTGTGTGGTGTCCTCAGTCTCTCTTTGACCTGTAACCTTTGACCTCAGGTGTGGTGTGGTGTCCTCAGTCTCTCTTTGACCTGTAACCTTTGACCTCAGGTGTGGTGTGGTGTCCTCAGTCTCTCTTTGACCTGTAACCTTTGACTTCAGGTGTGTCTGGTGTCCTCAGTCTCTCTTTGACCTGTAACCTTTGACCTCAGGTGTGTGTGGTGTCCTCAGTCTCTCTTTGACCTGTAACCTTTGACCTCAGGTGTGTCTGGTGTCCTCAGTCTCTCTTTGACCTGTAACCTTTGACCTCAGGTGTGTGTGGTGTCCTCAGTCTCTCTTTGACCTCAGGTGTGTCTGGTGTCCTCAGTCTCTCTTTGACCTGTAACCTTTGACCTCAGGTGTGTGTGGTGTCCTCAGTCTCTCTTTGACCTGTAACCTTTGACCTCAGGTGTGTGTGGTGTCCTCAGTCTCTCTTTGACCTGTAACCTTTGACCTCAGGTGTGTGTGGTGTCCTCAGTCTCTCTTTGACCTGTAACCTTTGACCTCAGGTGTGTCTGGTGTCCTCAGTCTCTCTTTGACCTGTAACCTTTGACCTCAGGTGTGTGTGGTGTCCTCAGTCTCTCTTTGACCTGTAACCTTTGACCTCAGGTGTGTGTGGTGTCCTCAGTCTCTCTTTGACCTGTAACCTTTGACCTCAGGTGTGTGTGGTGTCCTCAGTCTCTCTTTGACCTGTAACCTTTGACCTCAGGTGTGTGTGGTGTCTGCGTCCATGGTGCAGCTCACCTTTGTGAACGACAGTCCGGCTCTGACCAGAAACCTCCACAACGTGCTGTGTCTGTTCAACCCACTGTATCCGCTCATGGGCTGCCTCAACTCCATCACCAAGGTACATGACCCCCATCACCCCTTTAAACCCCATGACCCCTATAAACCCCATGACCCACATGACCCCTATAAACCCCATGACCCACATGACCCCTATAAACCCCATGACCCCTATAAACCCCATGACCCACATGACCCCTATAAACCCCATGACCCACATGACCCCTATAAACCCCATGACCCCTATAAACCCCATGACCCACATGACCCCTATAAACCACATGACCCCTATAAACCACATGACCCACATGACCCCTATGACCCCTATAAACCACATGACCCCTATAAACCCCATGACCCCTATAAACCCCATGACCCACATGACCCCTATAAACCACATGACCCCTATAAACCACATGACCCACATGACCCCTATGACCCCTATAAACCACATGACCCCTATAAACCCCATGACCCCTATAAACCCCATGACCCACATGACCCCTATAAACCCCATGACCCCTATAAACCCCATGACCCACATGACCCCTATGACCCCTATAAACCCCATGACCCCTATAAACCCCATGACCCACATGACCCCTATAAACCCCATGACCCCTATAAACCCCATGACCCACATGACCCCTATGACCCCTATAAACCCCATGACCCCTATAAACCCCATGACCCACATGACCCCTATAAACCACATGACCCCTATAAACCCCATGACCCCTATAAACCCCATGACCCCTATAAACCCCATGACCCACATGACCCCTATGACCCCTATAAACCCCATGACCCCTATAAACCCCATATACCACATGACCCCTCGGGTAAATGGAAATGAGCTGTGTAGATCATCAGGTTGATGGTGTTGGTTCTTCTCTTCAGGCCACGTTTCTGTCGTCCTTGAACGAAGACAACTTCCTGTGGAAGAACCTGCTCATCGCCGTGGTTTCTGTAGGTCCTCACGTCCTCATGTCCTCACTGTACAGTCTGGTGTTTGCGGCTGAACAAACGTGTGCTTGTTGTTGTTGTTGTTGTTGTTGTGGTGGTACAGCCGTACCTGCAGTGCATCGTGCTGCTCTTCCTCCTGCGCTGGATGGAGATCAGGTTTGGAGGCAGCTCTCTGAAGTCAGACCATTTCTGCAGGTTTGACATGTTCAACAAGTTCAATCATTCTTCAATCTGTCCATCTCTAGTTTAGTCTGCAACAAAATGTGTTTGTGTTTGTGTTTGTGTTTGTGTTTGTGTAGGATTTCATCCAAGTCCAAGTCCAAGCAGGAGCGCGTCCCCGAGGAGACGGAGGACGAAGACCAAGACGTGAAGATGGAGAGGACCAGAGTCAAGGAGGCTCTGAACTGTCAGCCCTGTGAAGAGGTCAAGTCTCCACCTGGTTTAGACCTTGTTTAGTCCTGGTTTAGTCCTGGTTTAGACCTGGTTTAGACCTTGTTTAGTCCTGGTTTAGACCTGGTTTAGACCTGGTTTAGTCCTGGTTTAGACCTGGTTTAGACCTGGTTTAGACCTGGTTTAGTCCTGGTTTAGACCTGGTTTAGTTCTGGTTTAGTCCTGGTTTAGACCTGGTTTAGTCCTGGTTTAGTCCTGGTTTAGACCTGGTTTAGACCTTGTTTAGTCCTGGTTTAGACCTGGTTTAGACCTGGTTTAGTCCTGGTTTAGACCTGGTTTAACCCTGGTTTAGACCTGGTTTAGACCTGGTTTAGACCTGGTTTAACCCTGGTTTAGACCTGGTTTAGTTCTGGTTTAGTCCTGGTTTAGACCTGGTTTAGTCCTGGTTTAGTCCTGGTTTAGACCTGGTTTAACCCTGGTTTAGTCCTGGTTTAGTCCTGGTTTAGACCTGGTTTAGTCCTGGTTTAGACCTGGTTTAGTCCTGGTTTAGTCCTGGTTTTAGTCCTGGTTTAGACCTGGTTTAGTTCTGGTTTAGTCCTGGTTTAGACCTGGTTTAGTCCTGGTTTAGTCCTGGTTTAGACCTGGTTTAACCCTGGTTTAGTCCTGGTTTAGTCCTGGTTTAGTCCTGGTTTAGACCTGGTTTAGACCTGGTTTAGTCCTGGTTTAGACCTGGTTTAGTTCTGGTTTAGTCCTGGTTTTAGTCCTGGTTTTAGTCCTGGTTTAGACCTGGTTTAGTCCTGGTTTAGACCTGGTTTAGTCCTGGTTTAGTCCTGGTTTAGACCTGGTTTAGACCTTGTTTAGTCCTGGTTTAGACCTGGTTTAGACCTGGTTTAGTCCTGGTTTAGACCTGGTTTAACCCTGGTTTAGACCTGGTTTAGACCTGGTTTAGACCTGGTTTAACCCTGGTTTAGACCTGGTTTAGTTCTGGTTTAGTCCTGGTTTAGACCTGGTTTAGTCCTGGTTTAGTCCTGGTTTAGACCTGGTTTAACCCTGGTTTAGTCCTGGTTTAGTCCTGGTTTAGACCTGGTTTAGTCCTGGTTTAGACCTGGTTTAGTCCTGGTTTAGTCCTGGTTTTAGTCCTGGTTTAGACCTGGTTTAGTTCTGGTTTAGTCCTGGTTTAGACCTGGTTTAGTCCTGGTTTAGTCCTGGTTTAGACCTGGTTTAACCCTGGTTTAGTCCTGGTTTAGTCCTGGTTTAGTCCTGGTTTAGACCTGGTTTAGACCTGGTTTAGTCCTGGTTTAGACCTGGTTTAGTTCTGGTTTAGTCCTGGTTTTAGTCCTGGTTTTAGTCCTGGTTTAGACCTGGTTTAGTCCTGGTTTAGTCCTGGTTTAGACCTGGTTTAGTCCTGGTTTAGTCCTGGTTTAGACCTGGTTTAGTCCTGGTTTAGACCTGGTTTAGTCCTGGTTTAGTCCTGGTTTAGACCTGGTTTAGTCCTGGTTTAGTCCTGGTTTAGACCTGGTTTAGTCCTGGTTTAGACCTGGTTTAACCCTGGTTTAGTCCTGGTTTAGACCTGGTTTAACCCTGGTTTAGTCCTGGTTTAGTTTAGTCTTCTCTAACGTGCTGGACCTGCAGACTCCTGTGGTGGTGGTGAATAGCCTGAGGAAGATCTACAAAGGAAAGAGAGAGGGCGTGTCCTTCAGCAAGAAGAGGACGGTCGCCGCCAAGAACGTGTCTTTCTGCGTCAAAAAAGGTTCGACTCCCGAGCATTCCTCACAGTTCCACGTTGTGGTTCTTCACAGTTCCACGTTGTGGTTCTTCACAGTTCCACGTTGTGGTTCCTCACAGTTCCTCTGTGCCATGTTTCAGGTGAGGTTCTGGGCTTGTTGGGTCCAAACGGAGCAGGTAAAAGCTCCATCATGCACATGTTGTCAGGAGACGTCCAGCCCACGTCTGGACAGGTGAGTCTGAAGGACACGCCCCCTTTACACACTCTGCTTTGAATGGAATACATGTTTACCTCAGATCAGCATTGGTTAGCATGCTAATGTTTGTTAGCATGCTAATGTTTGTTAGCATGCTAATGCTTGTTATGCTCTGGAAGTTGTGAAAAGGATTTAAATTAAACTTGTCATGTTGAATAATTAAGATGCTCTGAATATAAAAGGTCCTGGTTCAGACCTGGTTCAGACCTGGTTCAGACCTGGTTCAGACCTGGTACAGACCTGGTTCTGGTCCCTGTTGCAGGTCTTGCTGGGGGACTCCCCTGTGGACCATGTGGGTTACTGTCCTCAGCTCAGTCCTCTTTGGCCCAGAGTGACTCTTCAGGAGCATCTGGAGGTTTACGCCGCCGTGAAGGGGATCAAAGGAGAGGACGTCCCGGGCATCGTCAAACGGTAACGCGCTGAAACGTTCTCACCTCACGACATGACGGTAACGCGCTGAAACGTTCTCACCTCACGACATGACGGTAACGCGCTGAAACGTTCTCACCTCACGACATGACGGTAACGCGCTGAAACGTTCTCACCTCACGACATGACGGTAACGCGCTGAAACGTTCTCATCTTGGTCGTGTTCCTCCACGACGCGTGAGACGTTTCCAACTGTCCAAAACTCTGAGTTTAGAAGATGAAAAGTGTTTCATGCTTGGTCCTCAGGGTGGTGGAGGCTCTGGAGCTGAAGGATCATCTGCACAAACAGGCCAAGACTCTGTCGGCCGGAACCAAGAGGAAGGTGAGACCAAGAGGGGACGACTCTGGAGGGGACGACTCTGGAGGGGACGGACTCTGGAGGGGACGGACTCTGGAGGGGACGGACTCTGGAGGGGACGGACGACTCTGGACGACTCTGGAGGGGACGGACTCTGGAGGGGACGGACTCTGGAGGGGACGGACGACTCTGGACGACTCTGGAGGGGACGGACTCTGGAGGGGACGGACTCTGGAGGGGACGGACTCTGGAGGGGACGGACTCTGGAGGGGACGGACGACTCTGGACGACTCTGGAGGGGACGGACTCTGGAGGGGACGGACGACTCTGGACGACTCTGGAGGGGACGGACTCTGGAGGGGACGGACTCTGGAGGGGACGGACTCTGGAGGGGACGGACTCTAGAGGGGACGACTCTGGAGGGGACA
>NW_027315835.1:630000-652500 GCF_026437365.1 Eucyclogobius newberryi
CGTGTCCGGTGCAGAGGGCGTGTCCGGTGCAGAGGGCGTGTCCGGTGCAGAGGGCGTGTCCGGTGCAGAGGGCGTGTCCGGTGACTCAGACTGCCGTGTGACCGTGTTGTGGTCCTCAGATGTATCGGATCGATCCAGCACTTAAAGGGGAAGTTCGGGCGTGGCTACAGCCTGGAGGTGAAGCTCAGGGAGGACCTGACCGGGCTCCAGCAGGTGGCGCTGTTGCACAAGGAGATACTGAGGATATTCCCCCACGCGGCGCGACAGGAGAGGTACGAGGGCAGTGGCCCCGCAGCCCCAGTGGCCCCGCGGCCCCAGTGGCCCCGCGGCCCCAGTGGCCCCGCGGCCCCAGTGACGTCCTGAGTAAACCTTCTGCTCTGTCCTCAGCTTCGCGACGCTGATGATGTATAAAATCCCGATGGAGGACGTGAAGTCTCTGGCCGCGGCGTTCTCTGACCTGGAGAAGGGTGAGCACCCGGAAGGTTCTACCATGTCCCGTCCCGTCCTTTAACTCTGTCTCTGTTTTCAGCAAAGCAATCCTTTAACTTTGAGGAGTACAACTTCTCTCAGTCCACTCTGGAGCAGGTAATGACCTCCTGCCCCGCTCTGGCCCCGCTCTGGCCCCGCTCTGGCCCCGCTCTGGCCCCGCTCTGGCCCCGCTCTGGCCCCGCTCTGGCCCCGCTTTAGTCCTGCTTTAGTCCCGCTTTAGTCCCGCTTTAGTCCCGCTTTAGTCCCGCTTTAGTCCCGCTTTAGTCCCGCTTTAGTCCCGCTTTAGTCCCGCTTTAGTCCCGCTTTAGTCCCGCTTTAGACCTGCTTTAGTCCCGCTTTAGTCCTGCTTTAGTCCCGCTTTAGTCCCGCTTTAGTCCCGCTTTAGTCCCGCTTTAGACCTGCTTTAGTCCCGCTTTAGTCCTGCTTTAGTCCTGCTTTAGACCTGCTTTAGTCCCGCTTTAGTCCTGCTTTAGACCTGCTTTAGTCCTGCTTTAGTCCCGCTTTAGACCTGCTTTAGTCCCGCTTTAGTCCTGCTTTAGTCCCGCTTTAGTCCCGCTTTAGTCCCGCTTTAGTCCCGCTTTAGACCTGCTTTAGTCCCGCTTTAGTCCTGCTTTAGTCCTGCTTTAGACCTGCTTTAGTCCCGCTTTAGTCCTGCTTTAGACCTGCTTTAGTCCCGCTTTAGTCCTGCTTTAGACCTGCTTTAGTCCCGCTTTAGTCCTGCTTTAGTCCTGCTTTAGACCTGCTTTAGTCCCGCTTTAGTCCCGCTTTAGTCCCGCTTTAGTCCCGCTTTAGTCCTGCTTTAGTCCTGCTTTAGTCCTGCTTTAGTCCCGCTTTAGTCCTGCTTTAGTCCTGCTTTAGACCTGCTTTAGTCCTGCTTTAGTCCCGCTTTAGTCCCGCTTTAGTCCTGCTTTAGACCTGCTTTAGTCTTGCTTTAGACCTGCTTTAGACCTGCTTTAGTCCCGCTTTAGTCCTGCTTTAGACCTGCTTTAGTCCTGCTTTAGTCCTGCTTTAGTCCTGCTTTAGACCTGCTTTAGTCCTGCTTTAGTCCCGCTTTAGTCCTGTTTAGTCCTGCTTTAGACCTGCTTTAGTCCCGCTTTAGTCCCGCTTTAGTCCCGCTTTAGTCCCGCTTTAGTCCTGTTTAGTCCTGCTTTAGTCCTGCTTTAGTCCTGGTTTAGTCCTGGTTTAGTCCTGGTTTAGTCCTGCTTTAGACCTGCTTTAGTCCTGCTTTAGACCTGCTTTAGTCCTGCTTTAGTCCCGCTTTAGTCCTGTTTAGTCCTGGTTTAGTCCTGGTTTAGTCCTGCTTTAGACCTGCTTTAGTCCTGCTTTAGTCCCGCTTTAGTCCTGTTTAGTCCTGCTTTAGACCTGCTTTAGACCTGCTTTAGACCTGCTTTAGTCCCGCTTTAGTCCTGCTTTAGACCTGCTTTAGTCCTGCTTTAGTCCTGCTTTAGACCTGCTTTAGTCCTGCTTTAGTCCCGCTTTAGTCCTGTTTAGTCCTGCTTTAGACCTGCTTTAGACCTGCTTTAGACCTGCTTTAGTCCTGCTTTAGTCCTGCTTTAGTCCTACTTTAGTCCTGCTTTAGTCCTGCTTTAGTCCTGCTTTAGTCCCGCTTTAGTCCCGCTTTAGTCCCGCTTTAGTCCTGCTTTAGACCCGCTTTAGTCCTACTTTAGTCCTGCTTTAGTCCTGCTTTAGTCCTGCTTTAGTCCCGCTTTAGTCCCGCTTTAGTCCCGCTTTAGTCCCGCTTTAGTCCCGCTTTAGACCTGCTTTAGTCCTGCTTTAGTCCTGCTTTAGTCCTGCTTTAGTCCTGCTTTAGTCCTGCTTTAGTCCCGCTTTAGTCCCGCTTTAGTCCTGCTTTAGACCTGCTTTAGACCTGGTTTAGTCCTGCTTTAGTCCCGCTTTAGTCCTGCTTTAGACCTGCTTTAGACCTGCTTTAGACCTGCTTTAGTCCTGCTTTAGTCCTGCTTTAGTCCTACTTTAGTCCTGCTTTAGTCCTGCTTTAGTCCTGCTTTAGTCCCGCTTTAGTCCCGCTTTAGTCCCGCTTTAGTCCTGCTTTAGACCCGCTTTAGTCCTACTTTAGTCCTGCTTTAGTCCTGCTTTAGTCCTGCTTTAGTCCCGCTTTAGTCCCGCTTTAGTCCCGCTTTAGTCCCGCTTTAGTCCCGCTTTAGACCTGCTTTAGTCCTGCTTTAGTCCTGCTTTAGTCCTGCTTTAGTCCTGCTTTAGTCCTGCTTTAGTCCCGCTTTAGTCCCGCTTTAGTCCTGCTTTAGTCCTGCTTTAGACCTGCTTTAGTCCTGCTTTAGTCCTGCTTTAGACCTGCTTTAGTCCTGCTTTAGTCCCGCTTTAGTCCCGCTTTAGACCCGCTTTAGTCCTGCTTTAGTCCTGCTTTAGTCCCGCTTTAGTCCCGCTTTAGTCCCGCTTTAGTCCCGCTTTAGTCCCGCTTTAGTCCCGCTTTAGACCTGCTTTAGTCCCGCTTTAGTCCTGTTTAGTCCTGCTTTAGTCCTGCTTTAGTCCTGGTTTAGTCCTGGTTTAGTCCTGGTTTAGTCCTGCTTTAGACCTGCTTTAGTCCTGCTTTAGTCCTGCTTTAGTCCTGCTTTAGACCTGCTTTAGTCCCGCTTTAGTCCCGCTTTAGTCCCGCTTTAGTCCCGCTTTAGACCTGCTTTAGTCCCGCTTTAGTCCTGTTTAGTCCTGCTTTAGTCCTGGTTTAGTCCTGGTTTAGTCCTGGTTTAGTCCTGCTTTAGTCCTGCTTTAGTCCTGCTTTAGTCCTGCTTTAGACCTGCTTTAGTCCCGCTTTAGTCCCGCTTTAGTCCCGCTTTAGTCCCGCTTTAGTCCCGCTTTAGTCCCGCTTTAGTCCCGCTTTAGTCCTGCTTTAGTCCCGCTTTAGTCCCGCTTTAGTCCTGCTTTAGTCCTGCTTTAGTCCTGCTTTAGTCCCGCTTTAGTCCCGCTTTAGACCTGCTTTAGTCCTGCTTTAGTCCCGCTTTAGTCCCGTTTTAGTCCTGCTTTAGACCCGCTTTAGTCCCGCTTTAGACCCGCTTTAGTCCCGCTTTAGTCCCGTTTTAGTCCCGCTTTAGTCCTGCTTTAGACCTGCTTTAGTCCTGCTTTAGTCCTGCTTTAGTCCCGTTTTAGTCCCGCTTTAGTCCCGTTTTAGTCCCGCTTTAGTCCTGCTTTAGTCCTGCTTTAGTCCTGCTTTAGTCCTGCTTTAGTCCCGCTTTAGACCTGCTTTAGTCCTGCTTTAGACCTGCTTTAGACCTGCTTTAGTCCTGCTTTAGTCCCGCTCTGGCCCCGCTTTAGTCCTGCTTTAGTCCTGCTTTAGTCCTGCTTTAGTCCTGCTTTAGTCCTGCTTTAGTCCTGCTTTAGTCCCGCTTTAGTCCTGCTTTAGTCCTGCCTTAGTCCCGCTTTAGTCCCGCTTTAGACCCGCTTTAGTCCCGCTTTAGTCCCGCTCTAGTCCCGCTTTAGTCCTGCTTTAGTCCCGCTTTAGTCCCGCTTTAGTCCTGCTTTAGACCTGCTTTAGTCCCGCTTTAGTCCCGCTTTAGACCCGCTTTAGTCCCGCTTTAGTCCCGCTTTAGTCCCGCTTTAGTCCCGCTTTAGTCCTGCTTTAGACCTGCTTTAGTCCTGCTTTAGTCCTGCTTTAGTCCTGCTTTAGTCCCGCTTTAGTCCCGCTTTAGTCCCGCTTTAGACCTGCTTTAGTCCTGCTTTAGTCCTGCTTTAGTCCTGCTTTAGACCTGCTTTAGTCCTGCTTTAGTCCCGCTTTAGTCCCGCTTTAGTCCCGCTTTAGTCCCGCTTTAGTCCCGCTTTAGACCCGCTTTAGTCCCGCTTTAGTCCCGCTTTAGACCCGCTTTAGTCCTGCTTTAGTCCTGCTTTAGTCCCGCTTTAGTCCCGCTTTAGTCCTGCTTTAGTCCTGCTTTAGTCCTGCTTTAGTCCCGCTTTAGTCCCGCTTTAGTCCTGCTTTAGACCTGCTTTAGTCCTGCTTTAGTCCTGCTTTAGTCCCGTTTTAGTCACGCCTTAGTCCTGCTTTAGTCCCGCTTTAGTCCCGCTTTAGTCCCGCTTTAGACCTGCTTTAGTCCCGCTTTAGTCCCGTTTTAGTCCCGCTTTAGACCTGCTTTAGTCCCGCTTTAGTCCCGCTTTAGTCCTGCTTTAGACCTGCTTTAGTCCCGCTTTAGTCCCGCTTTAGTCCCGCTTTAGTCCCGCTTTAGTCCCGCTTTAGACCCGCTTTAGACCTGCTTTAGTCCTGCTTTAGTCCTGCTTTAGTCCCGTTTTAGTCACGCCTTAGTCCTGCTTTAGTCCCGCTTTAGTCACGCTTTAGTCCCGTTTTAGTCACGCCTTAGTCCTGCTTTAGTCCCGTTTTAGTCCCGCTTTAGACCCGCTTTAGACCTGCTTTAGTCCTGCTTTAGTCCTGCTTTAGTCCTGCTTTAGTCCTGCTTTAGTCCTACTTTAGTCCTGCTTTAGTCCTGCTTTAGTCTTGCTTTAGACCTGCTTTAGTCCTGCTTTAGAGCTGCTTTAGTCCTGCTTTAGTCCTGCTTTAGTCCTGCTTTAGTCCTGCTTTAGTCCCGCTTTAGTCCCGCTTTAGTCTTGCTTTAGACCTGCTTTAGTCCTGCTTTAGTCCTGCTTTAGACCTGCTTTAGTCCTGCTTTAGTCCTGCTTTAGTCCTGCTTTAGTCCTGCTTTAGTCCTGCTTTAGACCCGCTTTAGTCACGCTTTAGTCACGCTTTAGTCCTGCTTTAGACCCGCTTTAGTCACGCTTTAGTCACGCTTTAGTCCTGCTTTAGACCCGCTTTAGTCCCGCTTTAGTCCCGCTTTAGTCCCGCTTTAGTCCCGCTTTAGTCCTGCTTTAGACCTGCTTTAGTCCCGCTTTAGACCCGCTTTAGTCCTGCTTTAGTCCTGCTTTAGTCCTGCTTTAGTCCTGCTTTAGTCCTGCTTTAGACCCGCTTTAGTCCCGCTTTAGACCTGCTTTAGTCCCGCTTTAGTCCTGCTTTAGACCTGCTTTAGTCCTGCTTTAGTCCTGGTTTAGACCTGCTTTAGTCCTGCTTTAGTCCTGCTTTAGACCTGCTTTAGTCCTGCTTTAGTCCTGCTTTAGACCTGCTTTAGTCCTGCTTTAGTCCTGCTTTAGTCCTGCTTTAGTCCCGCTTTAGTCCCGCTTTAGTCCCGCTTTAGTCCTGCTTTAGACCCGCTTTAGTCACGCTTTAGTCACGCTTTAGTCCTGCTTTAGACCCGCTTTAGTCACGCTTTAGTCACGCTTTAGTCCTGCTTTAGACCCGCTTTAGTCCCGCTTTAGTCCCGCTTTAGTCCCGCTTTAGTCCCGCTTTAGTCCTGCTTTAGACCTGCTTTAGTCACGCTTTAGACCCGCTTTAGTCCTGCTTTAGTCCTGCTTTAGTCCTGCTTTAGTCCTGCTTTAGTCCTGCTTTAGTCCTGCTTTAGACCCGCTTTAGTCCTGCTTTAGACCTGCTTTAGTCCTGCTTTAGTCCTGGTTTAGACCTGCTTTAGTCCTGCTTTAGTCCTGCTTTAGTCCTGCTTTAGTCCTGCTTTAGTCCTGCTTTAGTCCTGCTTTAGTCCCGCTTTAGTCCCGCTTTAGTCCCGCTTTAGTCCCGCTTTAGTCCCGCTTTAGTCCCGCTTTAGTCCTGCTTTAGTCCCGCTTTAGTCCCGCTTTAGTCCCGCTTTAGTCCTGCTTTAGACCTGCTTTAGTCCTGCTTTAGTCCTGCTTTAGTCCTGCTTTAGTCCTGCTTTAGTCCCGCTTTAGTCCCGCTTTAGTCCCGCTTTAGTCCCGCTTTAGTCCCGCTTTAGTCCCGCTTTAGTCCCGCTTTAGTCCCGCTTTAGTCCCGCTTTAGTCCCGCTTTAGACCTGCTTTAGTCCTGCTTTAGTCCTGCTTTAGTCCTGCTTTAGTCCCGCTTTAGTCACGCTTTAGTCCTGCTTTAGACCTGCTTTAGTCCTGCTTTAGTCCTGCTTTAGACCTGCTTTAGTCCCGCTTTAGTCCCGCTTTAGTCCCGCTTTAGTCCCGCTTTAGTCCCGCTTTAGTCCTGCTTTAGTCCCGCTTTAGTCCCGCTTTAGACCTGCTTTAGACCTGCTTTAGTCCTGCTTTAGTCCTGCTTTAGTCCCGCTTTAGTCCCGCTTTAGTCCTGCTTTAGACCTGCTTTAGACCTGCTTTAGTCCTGCTTTAGTCCTGCTTTAGTCCCGTTTTAGTCACGCCTTAGTCCTGCTTTAGTCCCGCTTTAGTCACGCTTTAGTCCCGCTTTAGTCCCGCTTTAGTCCTGCTTTAGTCCTGCTTTAGTCCCGCTTTAGACCTGCTTTAGACCTGCTTTAGTCCTGCTTTAGTCCTGCTTTAGTCCTACTTTAGTCCTGCTTTAGTCCTGCTTTAGTCCTGCTTTAGTCCCGCTTTAGTCCCGCTTTAGTCCCGCTTTAGTCCTGCTTTAGTCCTGCTTTAGTCCCGCTTTAGTCCCGCTTTAGTCCTGTTTAGTCCTGCTTTAGACCTGCTTTAGTCCTGCTTTAGTCCTACTTTAGACCTGCTTTAGACCTGCTTTAGTCCTGCTTTAGTCCTGCTTTAGTCCTGCTTTAGTCCTGCTTTAGTCCCGCTTTAGTCCCGCTTTAGTCCTGTTTAGTCCTGCTTTAGACCTGCTTTAGTCCTGCTTTAGTCCTGCTTTAGTCCTGCTTTAGTCCCGCTTTAGTCCCGCTTTAGTCCTGTTTAGACCTGCTTTAGACCTGCTTTAGTCCTGCTTTAGTCCTGCTTTAGTCCTGCTTTAGACCCGCTTTAGTCACGCTTTAGTCCCGCTTTAGTCCCGCTTTAGTCCTGCTTTAGTCCTGCTTTAGTCCTGCTTTAGTCCTGCTTTAGACCTGCTTTAGTCCAGCTTTAGTCCTGCTTTAGACCTGCTTTAGTCCTGCTTTAGTCCTGCTTCAGTCCTGCTTTTGTCCCGCTTTAGTCCCGCTTTAGTCCCGCTTTAGTCCCGCTTTAGTCCCGCTTTAGTCCCGCTTTAGACCTGCTTTAGTCCCGCTTTAGTCCCGCTTTAGTCCCGCTTTAGTCCCGCTTTAGTCCCGCTTTAGACCCGCTTTAGTCCCGCTTTAGACCTGCTTTAGTCCTGCTTTAGTCCCGCTTTAGTCCCGCTTTAGTCCCGCTTTAGTCCCGCTTTAGTCCCGCTTTAGTCCCGCTTTAGTCCCGTTTTAGTCCTGCTTTAGTCCTGCTTTAGTCCTGCTTTAGTCCTGTTTTAGTCCTGCTTTAGTCCCGCTTTAGTCCCGCTTTAGTCCCGCTTTAGTCCCGCTTTAGTCCCGCTTTAGTCCCGCTTTAGACCCGCTTTAGTCCTGCTTTAGACCCGCTTTAGTCCTGCTTTAGTCCCGCTTTAGTCCCGCTTTAGTCCCGCTTTAGTCCTGCTTTAGACCCGCTTTAGTCCTGCTTTAGTCCCGCTTTAGTCCCGCTTTAGTCCCGCTTTAGTCCCGCTTTAGTCCCGCTTTAGTCCTGCTTTAGTCCCGCTTTAGTCCCGCTTTAGACCCGCTTTAGTCCCGCTTTAGACCTGCTTTAGTCCTGCTTTAGTCCTGCTTTAGTCCCGCTCTGGCCCCGCTTTAGTCCCGCTTTAGTCCCGCTTTAGTCCTGCTTTAGTCCTGCTTTAGTCCCGCTTTAGTCCCGCTTTAGACCCGCTTTAGTCCCGCTTTAGACCTGCTTTAGTCCTGCTTTAGTCCCGCTTTAGTCCCGCTTTAGTCCTGCTTTAGTCCCGCTTTAGTCCCGCTTTAGTCCCGCTTTAGACCTGCTTTAGTCCTGCTTTAGTCCTGCTTTAGTCACGCTTTAGTCCTGCTTTAGACCTGCTTTAGTCCTGCTTTAGTCCCGCTTTAGTCCCGCTTTAGTCCTGCTTTAGTCCTGCTTTAGACCTGCTTTAGTCCTGCTTTAGTCACGCTTTAGTCCTGCTTTAGTCCTGCTTTAGTCCCGCTTTAGACCCGTTTTAGTCCTGCTTTAGTCCTGTTTTAGTCCTGCTTTAGTCCTGCTTTAGACCCGCTTTAGTCCCGCTTTAGACCTGCTTTAGTCCTGGTTTAGTCCTGCTTTAGTCCTGTTTTAGTCCTGCTTTAGTCCTGCTTTAGTCCTGCTTTAGTCCTGCTTTAGTCCCGCTTTAGTCCCGCTTTAGTCCCGCTTTAGTCCCGCTTTAGTCCCGCTTTAGTCCCGCTTTAGTCCCGCTTTAGACCCGCTTTAGTCCCGCTTTAGTCCCGCTTTAGTCCCGCTTTAGTCCCGCTTTAGTCCCGCTTTAGTCCCGCTTTAGTCCCGCTTTAGTCCCGCTTTAGTCCCGCTTTAGACCCGCTTTAGTCCCGCTTTAGTCCCGCTTTAGTCCCGCTTTAGTCCCGCTTTAGTCCCGCTTTAGTCCCGCTTTAGACCCGCTTTAGTCCCGCTTTAGTCCCGCTTTAGTCCCGCTTTAGTCCTGCTTTAGTCCTGCTTTAGTCCTGCTTTAGTCCTGCTTTAGTCCTGCTTTAGTCCTGCTTTAGACCTGCTTTAGTCCTGCTTTAGTCCTGCTTTAGTCCTGCTTTAGACCCGCTTTAGTCCCGCTTTAGTCCCGCTTTAGTCCCGCTTTAGTCCCGCTTTAGTCCTGCTTTAGTCCTGCTTTAGTCCTGCTTTAGTCCTGCTTTAGTCCTGCTTTAGACCCGCTTTAGTCCCGCTTTAGTCCTGCTTTAGTCCTGCTTTAGTCCTGCTTTAGTCCTGGTTTAGACCTGCTTTAGTCCTGCTTTAGTCCTGCTTTAGACCTGCTTTAGTCCTGCTTTAGTCCTGCTTTAGACCTGCTTTAGTCCTGCTTTAGTCCTGCTTTAGTCCTGCTTTAGACCTGCTTTAGTCCTGCTTTAGTCCTGCTTTAGTCCTGCTTTAGTCCCGCTTTAGTCCTGCTTTAGTCCTGCTTTAGTCCCGCTTTAGTCCCGCTTTAGTCCCGCTTTAGTCCCGCTTTAGTCCCGCTTTAGTCCTGCTTTAGTCCTGCTTTAGTCCTGTTTTAGACCTGCTTTAGTCCTGCTTTAGACCTGCTTTAGTCCTGCTTTAGTCCTGCTTTAGTCCTGCTTTAGTCCTGCTTTAGTCCCGCTTTAGTCCTGCTTTAGTCCTGCTTTAGACCTGCTTTAGTCCTGCTTTAGTCCTGCTTTAGTCCCGCTTTAGTCACGCTTTAGTCCTGCTTTAGACCTGCTTTAGTCCTGCTTTAGTCCTGCTTTAGACCTGCTTTAGTCCCGCTTTAGTCCCGCTTTAGTCCCGCTTTAGTCCTGCTTTAGTCCTGCTGTAGTCCTGCTTTAGTCCTGCTTTAGTCCCGCTTTAGTCCTGCTTTAGACCTGCTTTAGACCTGCTTTAGTCCTGCTTTAGTCCTGCTTTAGTCCTGCTTTAGTCCTGCTTTAGTCCCGCTTTAGACCCGCTTTAGACCTGCTTTAGTCCTGCTTTAGTCCTGCTTTAGTCCTGCTTTAGTCCTGCTTTAGTCCCGCTTTAGTCCCGCTTTAGTCCCGCTTTAGTCCTGCTTTAGTCCCGCTTTAGTCCCGCTTTAGTCCTGTTTAGTCCTGCTTTAGACCTGCTTTAGTCCTGCTTTAGTCCTACTTTAGACCTGCTTTAGACCTGCTTTAGTCCTGCTTTAGTCCTGCTTTAGTCCTACTTTAGTCCTGCTTTAGTCCTGCTTTAGTCCTGCTTTAGTCCCGCTTTAGTCCTGCTTTAGTCACGCTTTAGTCCTGCTTTAGTCCCGCTCTGGCCCCGCTTTAGACCCGCTTTAGACCTGCTTTAGTCCTGCTTTAGTCCTGCTTTAGTCCTGCTTTAGTCCCGCTTTAGTCCCGCTTTAGTCCCGCTTTAGTCCTGCTTTAGTCCTGCTTTAGTCCTGCTTTAGACCTGCTTTAGACCTGCTTTAGTCCTGCTTTAGTCCTGCTTTAGTCCTGCTTTAGTCCAGCTTTAGTCCTGCTTTAGTCCTGCTTTAGTCCTGCTTTAGACCTGCTTTAGACCTGCTTTAGTCCTGCTTTAGTCCTGCTTTAGTCCCGCTTTAGTCCCGCTTTAGTCCCGCTTTAGTCCCGCTTTAGTCCCGCTTTAGTCCCGCTTTAGTCCTGCTTTAGACCTGCTTTAGACCTGCTTTAGTCCTGCTTTAGTCCTGCTTTAGTCCTGCTTTAGTCCCGCTTTAGTCCCGCTTTAGTCCCGCTTTAGTCCCGCTTTAGTCCCGCTTTAGACCCGCTTTAGACCCGCTTTAGTCCTGCTTTAGACCTGCTTTAGTCCTGCTTTAGACCTGCTTTAGACCTGCTTTAGTCCTGCTTTAGACCTGCTTTAGACCCGCTTTAGTCCCGCTTTAGTCCCGCTTTAGTCCCGCTTTAGTCCCGCTTTAGTCCCGCTTTAGTCCTGCTTTAGTCCTGCTTTAGTCCTGCTTTAGTCCTGCTTTAGTCCTGCTTTAGTCCTGCTTTAGACCTGCTTTAGACCTGCTTTAGTCCTGCTTTAGTCCTGCTTTAGTCCTGCTTTAGTCCTGCTTTAGTCCTGCTTTAGTCCTGCTTTAGTCCTGCTTTAGACCTGCTTTAGTCCTGCTTTAGTCCTGCTTTAGTCCCTCTGAAGCCTTTTCTTGACTTTCAGGTGTTTCTGGAGTTTGCGAAGGAGCAGGAGAGCGATGAGGACGAGGTCGGGTCCCTGAGCACTCACTTCCAATGGCAACGGCTCCGACAAGATGGAGCCAACCACACAGACAGCATCGTGCACCAGCTATGAGACAGGGGGCGGGGCCGGGGGCGGGGCCGGGGGCGGGGCCGGGGGCGGGGCCCTGTGAGCACCAGCTGCGAAACGGGAAAATCTTTGCAAAAAACTTACTAAAGCATCATTCATAAAGTCAAGAGCCAAGAGCTTTACACATGCCACTCACAGATCGTCCCAGATGTCTCATTGTCCCAGAGGAGACGTTTGCTTTTGGATTTATGTCTCCAACGGTTTTGAACTCTAATATTATCCACTTATGTATTCACTGTGTGTCGTTTCATCACCTTTCTGTGAAAAAACTACAAATCTTCGTCTGTTTCCGACAAAACCAAAGCGACTTCTCAAACCTGCATTTAAAACATGTAGCAACCAGTGCACCACCCGCAGGAGGCGCCAGGGGGCGGTGCACCACCCGCAGGAGGCACCAGGGGGCGGTGCACCACCCGCAGGAAGCGCCAGGGGGCGGTGCACCACCCGCAGGAGGCGCCAGGGGGCGGTGCACCACCCGCAGGAGGCAGACCAGTGCACCCAGACCAAGGTTAGGCTCAGGCCTGGTCTAGACCCGGTTTAGATCCGGTTTAGACCCGGTTTAGACCCGGTTTAGCCCCGGTTTAGCCCTGGTTTAGCCCTGGTTTAGACCTGGTTTAGTCCTGGTTTAGTCCCGGTTTAGCCCTGGTTTAGCCCTGGTTTAGCCCTGGTTTAGCCCTGGTTTAGACCTGGTTTAGTCCCGGTTTAGCCCTGGTTTAGCCCTGGTTTAGACCTGGTTTAGCCCTGGTTTAGCCCTGGTTTAGACCTGGTTTAGTCCTGGTTTAGACCTGGTTTAGACCTGGTTTAGCCCTGGTTTAGCCCTGGTTTAGACCTGGTTTAGCCCTGGTTTAGACCTGGTTTAGTCCTGGTTTAGACCTGGTTTAGCCCTGGTTTAGCCCTGGTTTAGACCTGGTTTAGACCTGGTTTAGACCTGGTTTAGCCCTGGTTTAGACCTGGTTTAGACCTGGTTTAGTCCTGGTTTAGACCTGGTTTAGCCCTGGTTTAGACCTGGTTTAGTCCTGGTTTAGACCTGGTTTAGTCCTGGTTTAGTCCTGGTTTAGTCCTGGTTTAGTCCTGGTTTAGACCTGGTTTAGTCCTGGTTTAGTCCTGGTTTAGACCTGGTTTAGACCTGGTTTAGTCCTGGTTTAGTCCTGGTTTAGACCTGGTTTAGTCCTGGTTTAGTCCTGGTTTAGTCCTGGTTTAGTCCTGGTTTAGACCTGGTTTAGACCTGGTTTAGACCTGGTTTAGTCCTGGTTTAGTCCTGGTTTAGACCTGGTTTAGTCCTGGTTTAGTCCTGGTTTAGTCCTGGTTTAGTCCTGGTTTAGACCTGGTTTAGTCCTGGTTTAGTCCTGGTTTAGACCTGGTTTAGACCTGGTTTAGTCCTGGTTTAGTCCTGGTTTAGTCCTGGTTTAGTCCTGGTTTAGTCCTGGTTTAGTCCTGGTTTAGACCTGGTTTAGACCTGGTTTAGACCTGGTTTAGTCCTGGTTTAGACCTGGTTTAGTCCTGGTTTAGTCCTGGTTTAGACCTGGTTTAGTCCTGGTTTAGTCCTGGTTTAGTCCTGACTTCTTGCCCTGTCGTCACTTTTTAATAGAATTTCCCGCTCATTTTGAGACTTTTCTTATGAAAATGTATTAAACACTCAATTTTTTCTGTTTTTTCTGCCGTTTTGATTTCCTGCTTCAGTATCTTTCATTTTGATGCTGGTTTTATTCATTTATCATTTTGCACTAAATATCTTGATTGTTTTATGCAAATGTGTCGGTTTCAGTGGAATTCTGTTTGTCAATGACGTTTGTTAAAAAACATCAATAAATGTGAATTTATCAAGTAAAATATTGTCGTTGTTTTTGTTTCATTTTCAAAGTATTTTTAACTTATCGTTTGTGCCACTTTTACAGAAACAGAAACTCAGTGGAAACAATTATAAAATGCTCGATATACGACATTTCTTTCTTTAGTTTTGTAAATATTTAATTAAATCGCGTCAATTACATATTTTATTTTGTGGAACTGCAAAGATACGACTCACGACTCGCCCAGTATTTCACAAAGTGATTGTACTTTAGTCAAAGTATTAAAATGCAGTACTTTCACCTGCTCCGAGTATTACACGGTTGGACCTGGTTTAGTCCTGGTTTAGTCCTGGTTTAGTCCTGGTTTAGTCCTGGTTTAGTCCTGGTTTAGTCCTGGTTTAGTCCTGGTATTATAACGTTGTCCAAACGTAACTCGGCGCTTGCCTTTTGTCCTCCCCGCTTCCCGTAGAGCTGTATAAATTGGCGCAAACCGGAAGTCCCGCCCCTCTTCGTCCCCTCCGTTTCAGCCTGAAGTGAGTGTGAAACATTAATGTCCCGTAATCTTCATCCATCCGCTTTAATCCTCGTGTTTATGGCGCATCCGCGGCGCGGATCGCGTCCCGTGTTTGTCCCGCGCGTTTGTGTCGCGACATTTGTGTAAATAAGAGGTTTATTCGCCCGTGATTGTGACTCTTGTCTCCTTTTCCCTCCACAGTCCGCGGACCCGGCAGAAACATGGTGAGCGCGGTTAAGCTTTTCGCCTCATTTTCCCTTCCGCTCCGCTCAAACGGACCCACGTGACCGATGGTCCGGTTCGGCTCGGCTCGTTTGAAGCTGCGTCAGCGCCGCTCCTGTAGTGCGGCTAGCTAGCGGCTACATGCTAATGTTGTGACTTGCTCCTGCGCATCAGGTTTAAACCGTTTAACTCAAACACGAGACATTTAAATGTGAGAATATTAACTTTATAAAAGCTGTTATTGCCCCGTGACACCAACATCCTACCTGTGTAGGACTAAAGACATGTAAATGCAAGACGTCCTACCTGTGTAGGACTAAAGACATGTAAATGCAAGACGTCCTACCTGTGTAGGACTAAAGACATGTAAATGCAAGACGTCCTACCCGTGTAGGACTAAAGACATGCAGATGCAAGACGTCCTACCTGTGTAGGACTAAAGACATGCAGATGCAAGACGTCCTACCTGTGTAGGACTAAAGACATGTAAATGCAAGACGTCCTACCTGTGTAGGACTAAAGACATGCAGATGCAAGACGTCCTACCTGTGTAGGACTAAAGACATGCAGATGCAAGACGTCCTACCTGTGTAGGACTAAAGACATGCAGATGCAAGACGTCCTACCTGTGTAGGACTAAAGACATGTCAATGCAAGACGTCCTACCCGCGCAGACCCGTGTCTGTGGGGCCTCACGCTTGCCACAGAAACAATGGACCAAGTGCTGAGTCTCGGTGCCACAGAGACTCGGTTCCACCGGTCCACTGACACCTGCTGACCGCTGACACCTGCTGACCGCTGACACCTGCTGACACCTGCTGACCGCTGACACCTGCTGACCGCTGACACCTGCTGACCGCTGACACCTGCTGACACCTGCTGACCGCTGACACCTGCTGACCGCTGACACCTGCTGACCGCTGACACCTGCTGACACCTGCTGACCGCTGATGCGTTTGTTCCTTTGGCTCTTTGTCTTGACCGTGTCTAAATCCCATGTGGTGTTTTTAAGCCTCGCAAGATCGAAGAAATCAAAGATTTCCTGCTGACGGCCCGAAGGAAGGACGCCAAGTGTGAGTGACATCTGCCCCTACACCCGGCTCCGCCCCCTACACACCCGGCTCCGCCCCCTACACACCCGGCTCCGCCCCCTACACACCCGGCTCCGCCCCCTACACACGCGGCTCCGCCCCCTACACACCCGGCTCCGCCCCCTACACACCCGGCTCCGCCCCCTACACACCCGGCTCCGCCCCCTACACACCCGGCTCCGCCCCCCTTACACCTTCTGTCTTTAGAGGTTTTGTGTCTTTATTCACTGTCAAAAAAGTGTCCCCCAGAATCTCAGTGCTTAACCTGTCACACGCTCCTGTCACACGCTCCTGTCACACGCTCCTGTCACACGCTCCTGGCACACGCTCCTGGCACACGCTCCTGGCACACGCTCCTGTCACACGCTCCTGTCACACGCTCCTGGCACACGCTCCTGGCACACGCTCCTGTCACACGCTCCTGTCACACGCTCCTGTCACACGCTCCTGTCACACGCTCCTGTCACACGCTCCTGTCACACGCTCCTGTCACACGCTCCTGTCACACGCTCCTGGCACACGCTCCTGTCACACGCTCCTGTCACACTTATTTCCGTGGTCAACCTTTAAAATGATGTATAACTTATGGTATATAAGTTATACATCATTTTAAAGCTTATTTTCTCAACAAAACAAATGTCATTGATTTATATTGAATAATTTGCCCCAAGAAGCAATTGCCAATAGTTTGTGAGAAAGTCTCAACTTTGACAAACTCGTGTCTTTGTGTTTATGACGGAGGAAACGGCTTTAATTCTGTTCATCCTTCTGCTCAGTCCATAAAGAACATGAACAATAATCACATTTCCACATATTGTCAAGTAAACAAAGTTTCCTTCTCTGATGGTCAGGATGAAGCTCGTCCAGAACAAACGACCTGTTTGACTTATAAGATGGTGTTTGTATCGATCTTTTCTTCAGACTGTGTCCTACAGAATGAGACCGTCCACTGTCCTCGGGTTTGTCCTCTACAGCCTCCAGAGGACAAAATGTGCCGCTTCAGACGCACATGGTTCCACTGTTGACATCCAGATAGCGCTGCATGTTAGCAACGTAGCAGACCCTGATTTACATAATATTCTAGCCAATAAGAATAGCTTTAGAATCCTCTGTATTCTCGTGCGTAAAGCTGTAGAGACAGATGTGACATCTGCACATCTGCAGAAACTAAAAGGCCTAAGCTTTCCCATGATGCATCACACTCACATGTGGAACGTAACATCCTCTTTTAATGAGCAATGACATGTGGGTCTGACCAGCGTGCGCGGGGGGAGAGAGGCTGATGGAAACCGGTTAAACCAGACTCTACTGAAATGAACATGTGGAAAGACGAATCCCGCGGTCATGGAGACGTCTGTGTTTGACCGTCAGGAAACGTCGGCTCCAGCTCCTCCGTGTTTTTACTTCTGCAGCCAATCATGTTCAGTGTTTATAGAAAGTGTTTGTGGATGTTTTACTTTAGATTAAATTTCGGTGCCGCTTGTGAAACGTTCCATTTCCTGTTGTGACGTTCCATTTCCTGTTGTGACGTTTCAGCCGTGAAGATCAAGAAGAACAAGGACAATGTGAAGTTCAAGGTTCGCTGCAGCAGATACTTGTACACACTGGTCATCACCGACAAGGAGAAGGCCGAGAAGCTCAAGCAGTCTCTGCCCCCAGGTAACCACGCCCACCCCACCCTGTGCCACGCCCACCCCACCCTGTGCCACGCCCACCCGACTCAGATCAAATGTCCTGTACTAAACCCTGTCCTGCGTCTCCGTCCCTGTCCTGCGTCTCCGTCCCTGTCCTGCGTCTCCGTCCCTGTCCTGCGTCTCCGTCCCTGTGCTGCGTCTCCGTCCCTGTGCTGCGTCTCCGTCCCTGTGCTGCGTCTCCGTCCCTGTCCTGCGTCTCCGTCCCTGTCCTGCGTCTCCGTCCCTGTGCTGCGTCTCCGTCCCTGTCCTGCGTCTCCGTCCCTGTGCTGCGTCTCCGTCCCTGTCCTGCGTCTCCGTCCCTGTCCTGCGTCTCCGTCCCTGTCCTGCGTCTCCGTCCCTGTCCTGCGTCTCCCTGTCCTGCGTCTCCGTCCCTGTCCTGCGTCTCCGTCCCTGTCCTGCGTCTCCCTCTCTGTCCTGCGTCTCCGTCCCTGTCCTGCGTCTCCGTCCCTGTCCTGCGTCTCCGTCCCTGTCCTGCGTCTCCCTCTCTGTCCTGCGTCTCCGTCCCTGTCCTGCGTCTCCGTCCCTGTCCTGCGTCTCCGTCCCTGTCCTGCGTCTCCCTCTGTCCTGCGTCTCCGTCCCTGTCCTGCGTCTCCGTCCCTGTCCTGCGTCTCCGTCCCTGTCCTGCGTCTCCGTCCCTGTCCTGCGTCCCCTCTGACCTCTGACCTCGTGTGTTTCAGGTCTGGCTGTGAAGGAGCTCAAGTAAATTTGCTGCAAAGAATTTAAATAAAAAAATGTAAAACCAACTCTTGAGTTTGTCTTTGATCTGATGAAGTTTAATGTGTCGTTTATTCAGAAGCTTTTCTATGACTCATTTTAAACTGTTTTTACCATTTAATGTAACGTCTTCATTTATAACATTTAAAAACTTCATTTTACAGTTTATTGTCGTTACGTGACCGAGTCCAATGTGTCAAATATAAATGTCTTAAAATAAAGTGAGTCACATGTGACTGAAGCAGACACGAGGAGAACATGCAAACTGCACATGTGCAGAGCTCTAACCGCTGCGCCACGTGACTAAAACTGTAATGACACGGTGCCTCCAGCAGATGGCGCCTTCAGTCTGTTCCACGTGGCCTCTTTGTTTACCACATGAACCACGTCCCGACACGCGCCGGCCCGTGTGACGTCACGCCGCGCGCGCGCCCGACAGTCCCGTGAGCCCGACGCGCGTGCCCGCGGAGTGACCCTCTCAGTCGGACGTTGGTGTCTCGCGCGGTCCTTTTCCCCCCGCGCGTCGGTCACAGCCGCGGTTCTTCTGCCCGAGATGAGACGCTCGTGACCGGGGGAAGTGTCCTCAGGATGTCCGGGCCCCGGGGGGACATCGCGCCCTGGTGGACTTACTGGCTCCACAATTTCCCGCACATCAACCTGAGACTGCAGCCGGCGGAGAGCGCGTTCAAGCCGCAGGACGAGGAGTACCAGCAGGTGAGGAGGACCGGGGGGAGACCCGGGGGAGACCCGGGGGAGGACCGGAGGAGGACCGGGGGGAGACCCGGGGGAGACCCGGGGGAGGACCGGGGGAACGGAGAGAGGCAGCCGGGTGCGGAGAGCCCAGAGCCGGGGGCAGCGCGGGGTCAAAACTGAACCTGCAAAACTAAAGACTGAGATGAACGAGAACATGGAAAGTGTTGGAGAAAGAAGAGCTCAAACTGAAGATTTGAGAAATAAACCAGGACTAAACCAGGTCTAAACCAGGACTAAACCAGGACTAAACCAGGACTAAACCAGATCTAAACCAGGACTAAACCAGGTCTAAACCAGGACTAAACCAGGACTAAACCAGGTCTAAACCAGGACTAAACCAGGACTAAACCAGATCTAAACCAGGACTAAACCAGGACTAAACCAGGACTAAACCAGGTCTAAACCAGGACTAAACCAGGTCTAAACCAGGATTAAACCAGGTCTAAGCCAGGACTAAACCAGGTCTAAACCAGGTCTAAACCAGGACTAAACCAGGACTAAACCAGGTCTAAACCAGGTCTAAACCAGGACTAAACCAGGACTAAACCAGGACTAAACCAGATCTAAACCAGGACTAAACCAGGACTAAACCAGGTCTAAACCAGGACTAAACCAGGACTAAACCAGGTCTAAACCAGGACTAAACCAGGACTAAACCAGGACTAAACCAGGTCTAAACCAGGATTAAACCAGGTCTAAGCCAGGACTAAACCAGGTCTAAACCAGGTCTAAACCAGGACTAAACCAGGACTAAACCAGGTCTAAACCAGGACTAAACCAGGACTAAACCAGATCTAAACCAGGACTAAACCAGGACTAAACCAGGTCTAAACCAGGTCTAAACCAGGATTAAACCAGGTCTAAGCCAGGACTAAACCAGGACTAAACCAGGTCTAAACCAGGACTAAACCAGGACTAAACCAGGTCTAAACCAGGACTAAACCAGGACTAAATCAGGTCTAAACCAGGTCTAAACCAGGACTAAACCAGGTCTAAACCAGGACTAAACCAAGTCTAAACCAGGACTAAACCAGGACTAAACCAGGTCTAAACCAGGACTAAACCAGGTCTAAACCAGGACTAAACCAGGTCTAAACCAGGTCTAAACCAGGACTAAACCAGGTCTAAACCAGGACTAAACCAGGACTAAACCAGGTCTAAACCAGGACTAAACCAGGACTAAATCAGGTCTAAACCAGGACTAAACCAGGACTAAACCAGGTCTAAACCAGGACTAAACCAGGTCTAAACCAGGACTAAACCAGGTCTAAACCAGGACTAAACCAGGACTAAACCAGGTCTAAACCAGGTCTAAACCAGGATTAAACCAGGTCTAAGCCAGGACTAAACCAGGACTAAACCAGGTCTAAACCAGGACTAAACCAGGACTAAACCAGGTCTAAACCAGGACTAAACCAGGACTAAATCAGGTCTAAACCAGGTCTAAACCAGGACTAAACCAGGTCTAAACCAGGACTAAACCAAGTCTAAACCAGGACTAAACCAGGACTAAACCAGGTCTAAACCAGGACTAAACCAGGTCTAAACCAGGACTAAACCAGGTCTAAACCAGGTCTAAACCAGGACTAAACCAGGTCTAAACCAGGACTAAACCAGGACTAAACCAGGTCTAAACCAGGACTAAACCAGGACTAAATCAGGTCTAAACCAGGACTAAACCAGGACTAAACCAGGTCTAAACCAGGACTAAACCAGGACTAAACCAGGTCTAAACCAGGACTAAACCAGGTCTAAACCAGGACTAAACCAGGACTAAACCAGGTCTAAACCAGGACTAAACCAGGACTAAACCAGGTCTAAACCAGGTCTAAACCAGGACTAAACGTGGTTCAAATCAATAAACTCAGGATAAGTTCTGCAGATCCGATTATGAAGGGGCAAATTTGGACAAAACCAGGTCTTAATTGAGAGTTTGGGAGACTAAAATGGGCTCAAAGCGAGGCCAAACCAGGACTAACTCGGGTCCGAACGCCTTTTCCAGATTTGGAAATAAATCCAAATTGAGATTTTGTAAATGTGATTTATGTTTGTGAGAATCTCGTCTGTCGAGTCTAAACCACAGGAACTGCACGATGTTTGTATAGAATGACATAAGATGATATATTTGTGACTAAAAAGACCCCGAAGGCCTGGAGAAACTGGGATTCACCTCAGAATTTCATACTTTTTTTTTTGAAAAACAGACTTTGAGCATTTCTGAAGAATCTGGAGTTTTAGTTTGGACCAAACAAACTCTGACACAAACATTCTAGTACAACTTACTTTACCTCAGAATGTGCTTTTTGTGAAGCTCAAATACATTTTTGGGGCAAAGAAATTGTACTTTTTCCATTCAAGGAAACTTCCTGACATTTCATCCCTGGAACCAACATTGTTGCTTCCTTTTTTATCAGATTTAAATCTTATGGGTTTAAGTTAATTAAAAGCCTTTTATAGTCAACTTGGTTTGGTCCTGAGCTAGTCCTGGGATGGGTCTTGGTTTGGGTCTTGGTTGGGTCTTGATTTGGGTCTTGGTTGTGTCTTGGTTGTGTCTTGGTTTGGGTCTTGGTTGGGTCTTTGTTTGGGTTTTGGTTTGGGTCTTGGTTTGGGTCTTGGTTGGGTCTTTGTTTGGGTTTTGGTTTGGGTTTTGGTTTGGGTCTTGGTTTGGGTCTTGGTTTGGGTCTTGGTTTGGGTCTTGGTTGTGTCTTGGTTTGGGTCTTGGTTTGGGTCTTGGTTTGGGTCTTGGTTTGGGTCTTGGTTGAGTCTTGGTTGAGTCTTGGTTGGATCTTGGTTAAGTCTTGGTTTGGGTCTTGGTTGAGTCTTGGTGGGGTCTTGATTGTGTCTTGGTTGGGTCTTGGTTGGGTCTTTGTTTGGGTCTTGGTTTGGGTCTTGGTTCGGTCTTGGTTGAGTCTTGGTTGGGTCTTGGTTCGGTCTTGGTTGAGTCTTGGTTGGGTCTTGGTTTGGGTCTTTGTTTGGGTCTTGGTTGGGCCTTGGTTGGGTCTTGGTTTGGGTCTTGGTTGGGTCTTGGTTTGGGTCTTGGTTTGGGTCTTGGTTGAGTCTTGGTTGAGTCTTGGTTTGGGTCTTGGTTTTGGTCTTTGTTGGGTCTTGATTGGGTCTTGGTTGAGTCTTGGTTGGGTCTTGGTTTGGGTCTTGGTTGTGTCTTGGTTTGGTCTTGGTTTGGGTCTTGGTTTGGGTCTTGGTTGGGTCTTGGTTTGGGTCTTGGTTTGGGTCTTGGTTCGGTCTTGGTTGAGTCTTGGTTGGGTCTTGGTTTGGTCTTGGTTTGGGTCTTGGTTGAGTCTTGGTTGGGTCTTGTTTTGGTGTTGGTTTGGGTCTTGATTAGGTTTTGTTTGGGTCTTTGTTTGGGTCTTGGTTTGGGTCTTGGTTGGGTCTTGTTTGGGTCTTGGTTGGGTCTCGGTTTGGGTCTTGGTTGGGATTTGGTTGGGTCTTGGTTGGGTTTTGGTTTGGGTCTTGGTTTGGGTCTTGGTTGAGTCTTGGTTGGGTCTTGGTTTGGGTCTTGGTTGGGTCTTGGTTTGGGTCTTGGTTGGGTCTTGGTTTGGGTCTTGGTTTTGGTCTTGGTTTGGGTCTTGGTTGGGCCTTGGTTTGGGTTTTGGTTGAGTCTTGGTTGGGTCTTGGTTTGGGTCTTGATTGGGTCTTGGTTGGGTCTTTGTTTGGGTATTTGTTTGGGTCTTGGTTGAGTCTTGGTTGGTTCTTGGTTTGGTCTTGGTTTGGGTTTTGGTTGGGTCTTGGTTGGGTCTTGGTTTGGGTCTTGGTTGGATCTTGGTTAAGTCTTGGTTTGGGTCTTGGTTGAGTCTTGGTGGGGTCTTGATTGTGTCTTGGTTGGGTCTTGGTTGGGTCTTTGTTTGGGTCTTGGTTTGGGTCTTGGTTCGGTCTTGGTTGAGTCTTGGTTGGGTCTTGGTTCGGTCTTGGTTCGGTCTTGGTTGAGTCTTGGTTGGGTCTTGGTTGGGTCTTGGTTTGGGTTTGGGTTTTGGTTGGGTCTTGGTTGGGTTTTGGTTTGGGTCTTGGTTTGGGTCTTGGTTTGGGTTTTGGTTGGGTCTTGGTTGGGTTTTGGTTTGGGTCTTGGTTTGGGTCTTGGTTTGGGTCTTGGTTGGGTCTTGTTTGGGTCTTGGTTTGGGTTTTGGTTGAGTCTTGGTTTGGGTCATGGTTTGTGTCTTGGTTGAGTCTTGGTTGAGTCTTGGTTTGGGTCTTGGTTACGGTCTTGGTTGGGTCTCTTTTTGGGTCTTGGTTTGGGTCTTGGTTGGGTCTTTGTTGGGTCTTGGTTTGGGTCTTGGTTGGGTCTTGGATTGGGTCTTGTTTAGGTCTTGGTTTAGGTCTTGGTTTGGGTCGGGTCTTGGTTGGGTTTTGGTTAAGTCTTGGTTGGGTCTTGGTCTGGGTCTTGGTTGGGTCTTGGTTGGGTCTTGGTTTGGGTCTTGGTTGGGTCTTGGTTTGGGTCTTTGTTGGGTCTTGATTTGGGTCTTGGTTGGGTCTTGGTTTGGGTCTTTGGTTGGGTCTTGGTTAGAGTCTTGCTTGGGTCTTTGTTTGGGTCTTGGTTTGGGTCTTGGTTGGGTCTTGGTTTG
>NW_027315835.1:657500-783106 GCF_026437365.1 Eucyclogobius newberryi
AAGGGCCCATGGGCCCATGATGTAAAGGGCCCATGATGTAAAGGCCCCATGATGTAAAGGGCCCGTGATGTAAAGGGCCCGTGATGTAAAGGCCCCGTGATGTAAAGGGCCCATGATGTAAAGGGCCCATGATGTAAAGGCCCCATGATGTAAAGGGCCCATGATGTAAAGGGCCCATGATGTAAAGGCCCCATGATGTAAAGGCCCCATGATGTAAAGGGCCCATGATGTAAAGGGCCCATGATGTAAAGGGCCCATGATGTAAAGGCCCCATGATATAAAGGGCCCATGATGTAAAGGGCCCATGGTGTAAAGGGCACATGATGTAAAGGCCCCATGATATAAAGGCCCCATGATGTAAAGGGCCCATGATGTAAAGGCCCCATGATATAAAAGCCCCATGATGTAAAGGGCCCATAATATAAAGGCCCCATGATGTAAAGGCCCATGGTGTAAAGGGCCCATGATGTAAAGGCCCCATGATATAAAGGCCCCATGATGTAAAGGGCCCATGATGTAAAGGGCCCATGATGTAAAGGGCCCATGATGTAAAGGGCCCATGATGTAAAGGGCCCATGATGTAAAGGGTCCATGATGTAAAGGGCCCATGATGTAAAGGCCCCATGATGTAAAGGCCCCATGATGTAAAGGCCCCATGATGTAAAGGGCCCATGATGTAAAGGGCCCATGATGTAAAGGGCCCATGATGTAAAGGGCCCATGATGTAAAGGGCCCATGATGTAAAGGGCCCATGATGTAAAGGGCCCACCGTCGCTCCAACATCGCTCCACAAGCTAGTGTGTGTGAGGGGCGTGGTTAAAGCTAGCATGTGTGAGGGGCGTGGCTAAAGCTAGTGTGTGTGAGGGGCGTGGCTAACGCGAGCGTGTATGAGGGGCGTGGCTAAAGCTAGTGTGTGTGAGGGGCGTGGCTAACGCGAGCGTGTATGAGGGGCGCGGCTAACGCGAGCGTGTATGAGGGGCGTGGCTAAAGCTAGTGTGTGTGAGGGGCATGGCTAACGCGAGCGTGTATGAGGGGCGTGGCTAACACGAGCGTGTATGAGGGGCGTGGCTAACGCGAGCGTGTATGAGGGGCGTGGCTAAAGCTAGTGTGTGTGAGGGGCGTGGCTAACGCGAGCGTGTATGAGGGGCGTGGCTAACGCGAGCGTGTATGAGGGGCGTGGCTAAAGCTAGTGTGTGTGAGGGGCGTGGCTAACACGAGCATGTATGAGGGGCGTGGCTAAAGCTAGTGTGTGTGAGGGGCGTGGCTAACGCGAGCGTGTATGAGGGACGTGGCTAAAGCTAGTGTGTGTGAGGGGCGTGGCTAAAGCTAGTGTGTGTGAGGGGCGTGGCTAAAGCTAGTGTGTGTGAAGGGCGTGGCTAACGCGAGCGTGTATGAGGGGCGTGGCTAACGCGAGCGTGTATGAGGGGCGTGGCTAACGCGAGCGTGTATGAGGGGCGTGGCTAACGCGAGCGTGTATGAGGGGCGTGGCTAACGCGAGCGTGTATGAGGGGCGTGGCTAACGTTAGTGTGTGTGAGGGGCGTGGCTAACGCGAGCGTGTATGAGGGGCGTGGCTAACGCGAGCGTGTATGAGGGGCGTGGCTAACGCGAGCGTGTATGAGGGGCGTGGCTAACGCGAGCGTGTATGAGGGGCGTGGCTAACGTTAGTGTGTGTGAGGGGCGTGGCTAACGCGAGCGTGTATGAGGGGCGTGGCTAACGCGAGCGTGTATGAGGGGCGTGGCTAATGCGAGCGTGTATGAGGGGCGTGGCTAACGCGAGCGTGTATGAGGGGCGTGGCTAATGCGAGCGTGTATGAGGGGCGTGGCTAACGCGAGCGTGTATGAGGGGCGTGGCTAACGTTAGTGTGTGTGAGGGGCGTGGCTAACGCGAGCGTGTATGAGGGGCGTGGCTAACGCGAGCGTGTATGAGGGGCGTGGCTAACGCGAGCGTGTATGAGGGGCGTGGCTAACGCGAGCGTGTATGAGGGGCGTGGCTAACGCGAGCGTGTATGAGGGGCGTGGCTAACGCGAGCGTGTATGAGGGGCGTGGCTAACGCGAGCGTGTATGAGGGGCGTGGCTAACGCGAGCGTGTATGAGGGGCGTGGCTAACGCGAGCGTGTATGAGGGGCGTGGCTAACGCGAGCGTGCACTGGAACAGTTTTGCCTCATTTCTTTGACTTCTCTCAAAGCCTCTACGCCGCGTTTGAACCTCTCTTCATGTCATGCTAATGCTAATGCTAACGTTGAGGGCCATATTCGGGGCCAGTAGCTGAGGCCCTCGATCATTGGTGTGAAAAAAAAAAATAACAAAAATTAAATACCAAATAAAATATCACTTTTCTGTCAAATAAAGGCTTTTGAATCTATTATTTAATTCATCCACGTCATATTTATTAAGGACACAAGTGCAGACAGAAGCCTGAGGGGAAAAAAGGGAAAAGAAAAAAAAACACTTGAACAAGCTTGGCGGGCCGGATGTGGCCCGCGGGCCGTAGTTTGCCCACCCCTGCGTCAGACGCTTCACGAGCTGGAAATATCAGACTGTGGCTCTTGACGAAGCGAGTGCCATAAACAGGAAACAGCTGTTTCTAACGTGCTTTGCTAGCTCTGTGTTGCTAACGTGCTTTGCTAGCTCTGTGTTGCTAACGTGCTTTGCTAGCTCTGTGTTGCTAACGTGCTTTGCTAGCTCTGTGTTGCTAATGTGCTTTGCTAGCTCTGTGTTGCTAACGTGCTTTGCTAGCTCTGTGTTGCTAAGGCTCCACACCAGCCAAAGTGAACCGGTGGAAACGTGGCTTGTCGTGCTTATGGCATGAGACTTTAGATTCAAACGTTTCACCTACATTCTCCCATTAGAACGTGACTTCCTGGTTGGACGTGAGCAGATCATGTGACGGAGGTAATTCCACAACTGTTACTTAGCAACCAGACCGTAAACCAGAGCCAACGTCCACATAAATGACACTTATAACAGTACAGTGATTGTTCAAATTGTCTGTAAATTGTCTCTTGTTGTTTTTGATGGATCGTCGCTTATTGATGACATCACAGCGGGATCCTGTTTTAGGACTGGGCTCCACTTCCTGTATTTTTACACGTTTATCGTTTGATTTTTCTTCACAAACGGACACGTGGCGGAGGTGAAACTGTGATAAATGTTTACCACAGGAGTCGAAGACACACCTAAACACCAGGTCAGGAGTGGAACCCACAACCTCCGCACTGAGAGGAGACGGGCTAACCACTCTGCCACCGTCACCGAGGACGAGCAGCAGTAATGGACATGTGCATTATTTAGCTCCATTCTGGTCCCACCTGCAGAAGAACAACAGCTCCAACGGTTTATCTGGGGCAAAGACGGACCTGAAGGACCCACTTTAGTCCTGGTTTAGTCCTGGTTTAGTCCTGGTTTAGTCCTGGTTTAGTCCTGGTTTAGACCTGGTTTAGTCCTGGTTTAGACCTGGTTTAGACCTGGTTTAGTCCTGGTTTAGACCTGGTTTAGACCTGGTTTAGACCTGGTTTAGACCTGCTTCAGACCTGGTTTAGACCTGGTTTAGTCCTGGTTTAGTCCTAGTTTAGTCCTGGTTTAGACCTGGTTTAGTTCTGGTTTAGACCTGGTTTAGACCTGGTTTAGACCTGGTTTAGACCTGGTTTAGTCCTGGTTTAGACCTGCTTCAGACCTGGTTTAGACCTGGTTTAGTCCTGGTTTAGTCCTGGTTTAGTCCTGGTTTAGTCCTGGTTTAGACCTGGTTTAGACCTGCTTCAGACCTGGTTTAGACCTGGTTTAGTCCTGGTTTAGACCTGCTTCAGACCTGGTTTAGACCTGGTTTAGTCCTGGTTTAGTCCTGGTTTAGACCTGCTTCAGACCTGGTTTAGACCTGGTTTAGTCCTGGTTTAGTCCTGGTTTAGTCCTGGTTTAGTCCTGGTTTAGTCCTGGTTTAGTCTTTCCTGCACTGCTGTCTCAGTTTGTGAATCACGAGCCTCGTGGTCACACGCTGCTCATTTAAGCCCCGCCCCCTCTGCACTCGAACAACAGTTATTTCTATTGTTCATCTTTTCAATAATGGTTCATGTGGCACCAGAGAACATGACAACACGTCGTCATGGTTACACACTCTGTAAACACAGTGACAGAAGGTTCAATCTAAGTCACAAAAACACTTCAGTCATCTCAGTGTGTGTGTGAGGGGCGTGGCTAAAGCTAGTGTGTGTGAGGGGCGTGGCTAAAGCTAGTGTGAGTGAGGGGCGTGGCTAAAGCTAGTGTGAGTGAGGGGCGTGGCTAAAGCTAGTGTGAGTGAGGGGCGTGGCTAAAGCTAGTGTGAGTGAGGGGCGTGGCTAAAGCAAGTGTGTGTGAGGGGCGTGGCTAAAGCTAGTGTGTGTGAGGGGCGTGGCTAAAGCTAGTGTGTGTGAGGGGCGTGGCTAAAGCTAGTGTGTGTGAGGGGCGTGGCTAAAGTCTCTACACCCCGTTTGAACCTCTTTATGTCATGCTAATGCTAATGCTAATGCTAATGCTAATGCTAATGTTAGGCACATTATGATGGAAATCCGCTCCTGAAGACCTTCTCCTCTGTGGTGCATCAGCTCCTGTAGGTGTGGTCATCACAGAGGAAGAAGCTGGACACAGCTCCGTCCTGGGCTGTCCTCTGGACTCGGTGCAGGAGGTGGGGGACAGGAGGGTCCTGGCTAAACTCACATCAATGCTGGACCATGAGTGTCGCCCCCTGCAGGACACTCTGTCCCCTGCAGGACACTCTGTCCCCTGCAGGACACTCTGTCCGCTCTGGAGAGCAGCTTCAGTGAGAGACTGATCCACCCTCGATGTGTGAAGGAAAGGTTCCGTAGGTCTTTCCTTCCTGCTGCTGTCAGACTTTATAACAAAAACTGTTAGTACTGAACACTCACAATACTGACCTAACCTAATACTGATGTGCAATTCTGTCATATGTGTAATTACTGTTGTGACACATGACATGGTATTTATGTATTTATACATAAATACATAAATATTTATGTATAAATTATGTATTTATGTATTTATACATAAATACATAAAGGCTCTGAGGGACTGCTTCAGCACCACTGTCTGGACTGAGCTTTATGACCCACATGGGGAGGACATCAACACCATCACAGAGTGCATCACGGACTACATCAACTTCTGTTTTGAGAACATTGTTCCCTCCCGGACGGTGCGGTGTTTTCCAAACAACAAGCCATGGATTAACCGTGAACTGAAGGCTCTGCTGAAGGAGAAGAAGAGAGCCTTCAGGTCAGGGAACAAGGAGGAGCTGAAGACTGTGCAGAAGGAGCTGAGGAGGAAGATCAGGCAGGCTGAGGCCGGCTACAAGAGGAGGATGGAGGAGCAGCTGCAGCAAAAGAACATTCAGGGAGTGTGGAGGAGCCTGAAAACCATCTCGGGCTTCAAAATCCCCCCTGCCCAGACAGAGGGGGATCTACAGTGGGTGAATGATTTAAATGCTCACTTCTTGAGGTTTGATCGGTCACCCGCCCCTCCCCCTGCACAGCTGCATGCTCCCTCTTCCACAGCTGGACAATGCCCTGCATCTGTTCCTCTTCGCTTATCTGCCCCGGACCATCAGCTCCCCACTTCGCCTGGACTCACCCATCCCCCCAGCACACAGTCCCCCTGCCAACCACTGACTGTCACAGCAGCACAGGTGAGGAGTGAGCTGAAGAGGATTAAAGTGAGGAAGGCAGCAGGACCTGATGGCATCAGCCCCAGGCTCCTTAAGTCCTGCAGATGAACTGTGTGGAGTTGTGGAGCATGTCTTCAACATGAGCCTGAAGCTGAGGCTGGTACCACAGGTCTGGAAGACCTCCTGTCTGGTACCTGTGCCTAAGACACCGCGCCCCAAAGACCTCGACAGCTTCAGGCCAGTGGCTCTCACGTCCCACCTGATGAAGACACTGGAGCGGCTGGTCCTGGACCACCTCCGCTCCACCGTGAGCCCAGCCATGGACCCGCTGCAGTTTGCATATCGGTCTGGCGTCGGAGTGGAGGACGCCGTCATCTCCTGCTGCACCGCTCTCTCTCACCTGGAAAAGCCTGGCAGCTCTGTGAGGATTCTGTTCTTCGATCTTTCCAGCGCCTTCAACACCATCCAGCCGCTGCTCCTGAGGGACAAGCTGGAGACGGCTGGTGTGGAGTATGACCTGGCAGAGTGGATCCTGGACTACCTCACAGACCGACCCCAGTTTGTGAGAGCCCGGAACTGTGTGTCTGACACTCGGACCTGCAGTGTGGGGGCGCCCCAGGGCACTGTCCTCGCGCCCTTTCTCTTCACCCTTTACACTGCAGACTTCAGACATGACACGGACAGCTGTGTCCTGCAGAAGTTCTCTGACGACTCTGCCATCATCGGACTCATCACAGACGACGATGATGCGGAGGACAGAGGACTGGAGCAGGACTTTGTGGACTGGTGTCAGCGGAACCACCTCCTCATCAACGCGGGGAAGACCAAAGAGAAGGTGGTGGACTTCCACAGAGGCCACGCCCCCCTCACCAGTGAACATCCAGGGACGGGACATTGAGAGAGTGACTCATACAAGTACCTGGGTGTTCATCTGAACCACAAACTGGACTCATAACACAGACTGTACAGGAAGAGCCAGAGTCGGCTCCACCTCCTGAGGAGACTCAGGTCTTTTGGAGTGACAGGGCCACTCCTGACAGGGCCACTCCTGACAGGGCCACTCCTGACAGGGCCACTCCTGAAGACCTTCTATGACTCTGTGGTGCATCAGCTCCTGTAGGTGTGGTCATCACAGAGAGGGAGAGGAAGAGGCTGGACAGTCATCAAGAAGTCCAGCTCCGTCTTGGACTGTCCTCTGGACTCGGTGCAGGAGGTGGGGGACAGAAGGGTCCTGGCTAGATTCACATCTATGCTGGACCATGAGTGTCGCCCCCTGCAGGACACTCTGTCCTTGTCCCCTGCAGGACACTCTGTCCCCTGCAGGACACTCTGTCCCCTGCAGGACACTCTGTCCGCTCTGGAGAGCAGCTTCAGTGAGAGACTGATCCACCCTCGATGTGTGAAGGAAAGGTTCTGCAGGTCTTTCCTTCTGCTGCTGTCAGACTTTATAACAAAAACTGTTAGTACTGAACACTCGCAATACTGACCTAACCTAATACTGATGTGCAATTCTGTCATATGTGCAATTACTGTGAAATTCATGTGCAATTCATGTGCTGTCGTGACACATGCAATAGTATTTATGTATTTATTTATTTATGTATTTATTTATTTGTCTATGGGAGTTTTTGTTTATAGGAGATCTTCTACTGAAAGTGTTTTTCAGACTTCCTATAAGTGATCTGTTCTGTTCTTCTGTATCTTCCTGCGTTGCAACAATGAAATTTCCCCATGTGGGACAATAAAGGAATATCTTATCTTATCTTAAATATCAGATTGTGGCTCTTGACAAAGCGAGTGCCATGAACAGGAAACAACTGTTGCTAACATGCTACGCTAGCTTTGTGTTGCTAAGGCTCCACAAAGTCGTTAGCATCAGTTCTGGTTCCTCTCTCCTCAGACGCTGGTCTTCTTCTCCTCATAGTTCCTCTCCCCTCACAGTTCTGGTTCCTCTCTCCTCAGACGCTGGTCTTCGTCTCCTCACAGTTCCTCTCCCCTCACAGTTCTGGTTCCTCTCTCCTCAGACGCTGGTCTTCTTCTCCTCACAGTTCCTCTCCCCTCACAGTTCTGGTTCCTCTCTCCTCAGACGCTGGTCTTCTTCTCCTCACAGTTCCTCTCCCCTCACAGTTCTGGTTCCTCTCTCCTCAGACGCTGGTCTTCTTCTCCTCACAGTTCCTCTCCCCTCACAGTTCTGGTTCCTCTCTCCTCAGACGCTGGTCTTCGTCTCCTCACAGTTCCTCTCCCCTCACAGTTCTGGTTCCTCTCTCCTCAGACGCTGGTCTTCTTCTCCTCACAGTTCCTCTCCCCTCACAGTTCTGGTTCCTCTCTCCTCAGACGCTGGTCTTCTTCTCCTCATAGTTCCTCTCCCCTCACAGTTCTGGTTCCTCTCTCCTCAGACGCTGGTCTTCGTCTCCTCACAGTTCCTCTCCCCTCACAGTTCTGGTTCCTCTCTCCTCAGACGCTGGTCTTCTTCTCCTCACAGTTCCTCTCCCCTCACAGTTCTGGTTCCTCTCTCCTCAGACGCTGGTCTTCTTCTCCTCACAGTTCCTCTCCCCTCACAGTTCTGGTTCCTCTCTCCTCAGACGCTGGTCTTCTTCTCCTCACAGTTCCTCTCCCCTCACAGTTCTGGTTCCTCTCTCCTCAGACGCTGGTCTTCGTCTCCTCACAGTTCCTCTCCCCTCACAGTTCTGGTTCCTCTCTCCTCAGACGCTGGTCTTCTTCTCCTCACAGTTCCTCTCCCCTCACAGTTCTGGTTCCTCTCTCCTCAGACGCTGGTCTTCTTCTCCTCACAGTTCCTCTCCCCTCACAGTTCTGGTTCCTCTCTCCTCAGACGCTGGTCTTCTTCTCCTCACAGTTCCTCTCCGCTCACAGTTCTGGTTCCTCTCTCCTCAGACGCTGGTCTTCTTCTCCTCACAGTTCCTCTCCCCTCACAGTTCTGGTTCCTCTCTCCTCAGACGCTGGTCTTCTTCTCCTCATAGTTCCTCTCCCCTCACAGTTCTGGTTCCTCTCTCCTCAGACGCTGGTCTTCTTCTCCTCACAGTTCCTCTCCCCTCACAGTTCTGGTTCCTCTCTCCTCAGACGCTGGTCTTCTTCTCCTCACAGTTCCTCTCCCCTCACAGTTCTGGTTCCTCTCTCCTCAGACGCTGGTCTTCTTCTCCTCATAGTTCCTCTCCCCTCACAGTTCTGGTTCCTCTCTCCTCAGACGCTGGTCTTCTTCTCCTCACAGTTCCTCTCTCCTCACAGTTCTGGTTCCTCTCTCCTCAGACGCTGGTCTTCTTCTCCTCACAGTTCCTCTCCGCTCACAGTTCTGGTTCCTCTCTCCTCAGACGCTGGTCTTCTTCTCCTCACAGTTCCTCTCCCCTCACAGTTCTGGTTCCTCTCTCCTCAGACGCTGGTCTTCTTCTCCTCACAGTTCCTCTCCCCTCACAGTTCTGGTTCCTCTCTCCTCAGACGCTGGTCTTCTTCTCCTCACAGTTCCTCTCCGCTCACAGTTCTGGTTCCTCTCTCCTCAGACGCTGGTCTTCTTCTCCTCACAGTTCCTCTCCGCTCACAGTTCTGGTTCCTCTCTCCTCAGACGCTGGTCTTCTTCTCCTCACAGTTCCTCTCCGCTCACAGTTCTGGTTCCTCTCTCCTCAGACGCTGGTCTTCTTCTCCTCACAGTTCCTCTCCCCTCACAGTTCTGGTTCCTCTCTCCTCAGACGCTGGTCTTCTTCTCCTGCCTGGCGGCGGCGTGCCTGGGCCTGAACCTCCTTCTTCTGGCCGTGCACCTGAGCTTCTTGTGCTGCTGCGGCTCTGAGGAGGACGAAGAGGAGGAGGAGGTGAAGCGGCCGAAGAGCTGCTGCGTCACGTGGTCGGCTGTGGTCGCCGGGCTCCTGACCTGGTGAGGAAACATCTCGCCTCCTAAACACTCCCACTTCAGGCTCTAGTGGCGTCTGTGAGGAGGAAACCACCTCAGAACATCAGCACAGTTCCTCCTCCTCACAGTTCCTCCTCCTCACAGTTCCTCCTCCTCACAGTTCCTCCTCCTCACAGTTCCTCCTCCTTTGGATTCTTGTCTGCTCCTCCCCTCTGTCCTCCCAAGGAGAACGTGGCCGCGGTTCTTTGGTTCTCTGGTTCCTGGAGAAAGACGTGGAACAGATTTCAAACTATAATGAACTTGGCTCCAGCAAAAGTTTAATTTGATTTGACTCATGTGAGTCAACGTCATGTGACTCTGAGAGTCTAAAGAACCACAGACCTGCTTTAGACCTGGTTTAGTCCTGGTTTAGACCTGGTTTAGTCCTGCTTTAGTCCTGCTTTAGTCCTGGTTTAGTCCTGGTTTAGACCTGGTTTAGTCCTGGTTTAGTCCTGGTTTAGTCCTGGTTTAGTCCTGGTTTAGACCTGGTTTAGTCCTGCTTTAGTCCTGGTTTAGTCCTGGTTTAGTCCTGGTTTAGACCTGGTTTAGTCCTGGTTTAGACCTGGTTTAGTCCTGGTTTAGTCCTGGTTTAGTCCTGCTTTAGTCCTGGTTTAGTCCTGGTTTAGTCCTGGTTTAGTCCTGGTTTAGACCTGGTTTAGTCCTGCTTTAGTCCTGCTTTAGTCCTGGTTTAGTCCTGGTTTAGTCCTGGTTTAGACCTGGTTTAGTCCTGGTTTAGACCTGGTTTAGACCTGGTTTAGACCTGGTTTAGTCCTGGTTTAGTCCTGGTTTAGACCTGGTTTAGTCCTGGTTTAGTCCTGGTTTAGTCCTGGTTTAGTCCTGGTTTAGACCTGGTTTAGTCCTGCTTTAGTCCTGGTTTAGTCCTGGTTTAGTCCTGGTTTAGTCTTGGTTTAGTCCTGGTTTAGTCCTGGTTTAGACCTGGTTTAGACCTGGTTTAGTCCTGGTTTAGTCCTGGTTTAGTCCTGGTTTAGTCCTGGTTTAGACCTGGTTTAGTCCTGGTTTAGACCTGGTTTAGTCCTGGTTTAGTCCTGGTTTAGTCCTGCTTTAGTCCTGGTTTAGTCTTGGTTTAGACCTGGTTTAGTCCTGGTTTAGTCCTGGTTTAGTCCTGGTTTAGTCCTGGTTTAGACCTGGTTTAGTCCTGCTTTAGTCCTGGTTTAGACCTGGTTTAGTCCTGGTTTAGTCCTGGTTTAGTCCTGGTTTAGTCCTGGTTTAGTCCTGGTTTAGTCCTGGTTTAGACCTGGTTTAGTCCTGGTTTAGACCTGGTTTAGTCCTGGTTTAGACCTGGTTTAGACCTGGTTTAGTCCTGGTTTAGTCTCTGTCTCATATTGATCGTGTCTTTTGTCTCTACAGTGTTGCTGTAGGTTTGGGTTTCTATGGCAACAGTGAGATCAACGATGGCGTGCATCATGTGACCTACTCCATGTACAACGCCAACCACACCCTGGGAGGAGTCCAGAGGCTGGTACGACCCTGTCAACCACCCTGTCAACCACCCTGTCAACCACCCTGTCAACCACCCTGTCAACCACCCTGTCAACCACCCTGTCAATGACCCTGTCAAGCTCTAATACTCACTACGTTTCATTGGGCCTGAGGGCCAAAAACTGAGGTCTGTAAGGCCACGCCCACCAGCATCAGAATATTATTAGGGCAGGAGGAGGGGCCTATGGGAGGATGGGCCTATAGGAGGAGGGGCCTATAGGAGGAGGGGCCTATAGGAGGAGGGGCCTATAGGAGGAGGGGCCTATTGATCCTGTGTTGAGGCCCCTCCTCTTGTTCTGCGGCGACGGCCAATCACTGAGTTCATCTGAGGTGTCTTAGAGAGCCACTGCTGCGCTATTGGACCACGACGGTCAGGGTCAGGGTCAGGGTCAGGGTCAGGGTCAGGGTCAGGGTCAGGGTCAGGGTCAGGGTCAGGGTCAGGGTCAGGGTCAGGCTCTGTATGTGGCACATGGATCAGTTGGACTCACGTGAGCAATGACACAAAAACTAGCGAATCAAAGTGCGGCTCTGCCTTATATTTACAATATATACAATCTGTAGATTTCCAATGGTAATGAAATACTGCAATACTGCAATACTGCAATACTGAAATACTGAAATACTGCAATACTGCAATACTGCAATACTGCAATACTGAAATACTGCAATACTGCAATACTGCAATACTGCAATACTGCAATACTGCAATACTGCAATACTGCAATACTGCAATACTGCAATACTGAAATACTGCAATACTGAAATACTGCAATACTGCAATAATGCAATACTGAAATACTGCAATACTGCAATACTGCAATACTGCAATACTGAAATACTGCAATACTGCAATACTGCAATACTGAAATACTGCAATACTGCAATACTGAAATACTGCAATACTGCAATACTGCAATACTGAAATACTGCAATACTGCAATAATGCAATACTGAAATACTGCAATACTGCAATAATGCAATACTGCAATACTGAAATACTGCAATACTGCAATACTGCAATACTGCAATACTGCAATACTGCAATACTGCAATACTGCAATACTGCAATACTGCAATACTGCAATACTGAAATACTGCAATACTGCAATACTGCAATACTGCAATACTGAAATACTGCAATACTGCAATAATGCAATACTGAAATACTGCAATACTGCAATACTGCAATACTGCAATACTGAAATACTGCAATACTGCAATACTGCAATACTGCAATACTGAAATACTGCAATACTGAAATACTGCAATACTGCAATAATGCAATACTGCAATACTGCAATACTGCAATACTGCAATACTGCAATACTGCAATACTGAAATACTGCAATACTGCAATACTGCAATACTGCAATACTGAAATACTGCAATACTGCAATACTGCAATACTGCAATACTGCAATACTGCAATACTGCAATACTGCAATACTGCAATACTGAAATACTGAAATACTGCAATACTGAAATACTGCAATACTGCAATACTGAAATACTGCAATAATGCAATACTGAAATACTGCAATACTGCAATACTGCAATACTGAAATACTGCAATACTGCAATAATGCAATACTGAAATACTGCAATACTGCAATACTGCAATACTGAAATACTGCAATACTGCAATACTGCAATACTGCAATACTGCAATACTGCAATACTGCAATACTGAAATACTGCAATACTGAAATACTGAAATACTGAAATACTGCAATACTGCAATACTGAAATACTGCAATACTGCAATACTGCAATACTGCAATACTGCAATACTGCAATACTGCAATACTGCAATACTGAAATACTGCAATACTGAAATACTGCAATACTGCAATAATGCAATACTGAAATACTGCAATACTGCAATAATGCAATACTGAAATACTGCAATACTGCAATACTGCAATACTGCAATACTGCAATACTGCAATACTGCAATACTGCAATACTGCAATACTGCAATACTGAAATACTGCAATACTGCAATACTGAAATACTGCAATACTGCAATAATGCAATACTGCAATACTGCAATACTGCAATACTGAAATACTGCAATACTGCAATACTGAAGCGTATTACAATTTCTGGTGGTATCAATAACAATCCAAGTTTCAATAATGTTCAGTGCAACAAACACACAGACACACACTACACACACACACACACACACACACACACACACACACACACACACTACACACACACACACACACACACACACACACTACACACACACACACACACACACACACACACACACACTACACACACACACACACACACACACTACACACACACACACACACACTACACACACACACACACACACACACACTACACACACACACACACACACACACACTACACACACACACACACACACACACACTACACACACACACACACACACACACACTACACACACACACACACACACACACACACTACACACACACACACACTACACACACACACACACACACACACACACACTACACACACACACACACACACACACACACTACACACACACACACACACACACACACACACACACACACACTACACACACACACACACACACACACACTACACACACACACACACACACACACACTACACACACACACACACACACACACACACTACACACACACACACACACACACACTACACACACACACACACACACACACACACACACACACTACACACACACACACACACACACACTACACACACACACACACACACACACACACACACACACTACACACACACACACACACACACACTACACACACACACACACACACACACACACACACACACACACACACACACTACACACACACACACACTACACACACACACACACACACACACTACACACACACACACACACACTACACACACACACACACACACACACACACTACACACACACACACACACACACACACACACACACACTACACACACACACACACACACACACACTACACACACACACACACACACACACACTACACACACACACACACACACACACACACACACACACTACACACACACACACACACACACACTACACACACACACACACACACACACACACACACACACTACACACACACACACACACACACACACTACACACACACACACACACACACACACTACACACACACACACACACACACACACACACACTACACACACACACACACACACACACACACACACACACACTACACACACACACACACACACACACTACACACACACACACACACACACACACACACACACACACACACACACACACACACACACACACACACACACACACTACACACACACACACGTGGCTCATGTTGGAAAGTTTGAAGTTTTGTAATGTTCAGTTCTGGTTCTGGTTCCAGGCAGGTCTCAGCTCGCCATCAAGTTAATCCTTCGTTCCCAGTGGCACCAGTGGCACCAGTGGTGCCACTGGTGCCACTGGTGCCACTGGTGCCACTGGTGCCACTGGTGCCACTGGTGCCAGGGCCTGTGGTGAATAAACAGTTCCATCAGTGTAAGTGCCACATTTAGCTTCCAGGTTCTTTGGTTCATCTCTTGAAATGACAGTAATGCAGTAAATACTTATTACATTCAGTTTTACAAATACATTGAAATAAACACTTGAATAAACATGTGTTTAGATAAATCATCTGTTGAAACAACAATGAAGAAATATCAATAATCAAAGCAAAATGTATCACAACAAGACGATATGATTAACACATGATTAACACATGATTAACACATGATCAACACATGATTAACACATGATTAACACATGATTAACACATGATCAACACATGATCAACACATGATCAACACATGATCAACACATGATTAACACATGATTAACACATGATTAACACATGATCAACACATGATCAACACATGATCAACACATGATTAACACATGATTAACACATGATTAACACATGATCAACACATGATCAACACATGATCAACACATGATCAACACATGATTAACACATGATTAACACATGATTAACACATGATCAACACATGATTAACACATGATTAACACATGATTAACACATGATTAACACATGATTAACACATGATTAACACATGATTAACTTAACACATGATCAACACATGATCAACACATGATCAACACATGATTAACACATGATCAACACATGATTAACACATGATCAACACATGATCAACACATGATCAACACATGATCAACACATGATCAACACATGATCAACACATGATCAACACATGATCAACACATGATCAACACATGATCAACACATGATTAACACATGATTAACACATGATTAACACATGATTAACACATGATTAACTTAACACATGATCAACACATGATTAACTTAACACATGATCAACACATGATCAACACATGATCAACACATGATTAACACATGATTAACACATGATTAACACATGATTAACACATGATTAACACATGATTAACTTAACACATGATCAACACATGATCAACACATGATCAACACATGATTAACACATGATTAACACATGATTAACACATGATTAACACATGATCAACACATGATCAACACATGATCAACACATGATCAACACATGATCAACACATGATTAACACATGATTAACACATGATTAACACATGATTAACACATGATTAACACATGATTAACTTAACACATGATCAACACATGATCAACACATGATCAACACATGATTAACACATGATCAACACATGATTAACACATGATTAACACATGATCAACACATGATTAACACATGATTAACACATGATCAACACATGATCAACACATGATCAACACATGATCAACACATGATCAACACATGATCAACACATGATCAACACATGATCAACACATGATTAACACATGATCAACACATGATCAACACATGATCAACACATGATCAACACATGATCAACACATGATTAACACATGATTAACACATGATCAACACATGATCAACACATGATCAACACATGATCAACACATGATCAACACATGATCAACACATGATCAACACATGATCAACACATGATCAACACATGATCAACACATGATCAACACATGATCAACACATGATCAACACATGATCAACACATGATCAACACATGATTAACACATGATTAACTTAACACATGATCAACACATGATCAACACATGATCAACACATGATTAACACATGATTAACACATGATCAACACGTGATCAACACGTGATCAACACGTGATCAACACGTGATCAACACGTGATCAACACGTGATCAACACGTGATCAACACGTGATTAACACGTGATTAACACGTGATTAACACGTGATTAACACGTGATTAACACATGATTAACACATGATTAACAAACACGAGTTTAAAACCGGCGACATTTAAGATGATTAAAAGCGGGTGTTTGTTGTAAAGTGTCCCTGGTCCAGTCGTCCTGTTGTCTCTCCCACACCGTGCACAGAGACACACAGGAAGCTGATATTGGACCGGCGAGCGCGTGATTGGCTCGAGTGACGCAGTGCGTGACGCGCGACATACGTAAACCATGTGACCAGAAGTGGTATTGGGAGTTGTAGTTTTTTTTCTATTGACAATAAAAGTACGTGGGTTACATGTATCCACAGCCTTAAAAATACACTAAAAACTCATTAAAATGCATTAAATGCAGTAAAAAAAAAGACATAAAACACATAAAAAACAGGTCCAAACCAGGACTAAACCAGGTCTAAACCAGGACTAAACCAAGACTAAACCAGGACTAAACCAAGACTAAACCAGGACTAAACCAAGACTAAACCAGGACTAAACCAGGACTTAACCAGGTCTAAACCAGGACTAAACCAGGACTAAACCAGGACTTAACCAGGTCTAAACCAGGACTAAACCAGGTCTAAACCAGGACTAAACCAGGACTAAACCAGGACTAAACTAGGACTAAACCAGGACTAAACCAGGACTAAACCAGGACTTAACTAGGTCTAAACCAGGACTAAACCAGGACTAAACCAGGTCTAAACCAGGACTAAACCAGGACTAAACCAGGACTTAACCAGGTCTTTGTGGTACTTTCTTTTATCAGTGGTGTTAAAATTCCCGTCGTGGCTCATGGACAAACCCAGTGAATGAAGTTCGTCTGAGAACGGCTTTTCAAATGTCAATCGCTCAAAGTTCAGAGGAAAAGAGAGAGAGAGAGTCTGAAAAGATGTTTGTTTCGTGCTTTTTTGTCTTAATCCGTCTTTTGTGTCGCGTGAAATGCAAATCAATCAAAGAAACGACAGATTCAGCTTCATGAACTTCTCACACGTGTTTCAGCTCCATCTGCCTCAAACTGAAGCTCCTCTGCGTTTCTAAAGTCCACATGTATCGTATGTGTTGCTCCTCTGTATTTAGTATTAATATGAAACAAATTCAAGTTCTTTTAAATGTTTCATTATCAGACAAATGTGAATCTTTCAAACAAAAATGTCAAAATATAAATTTATTCTCTTATTTTGAAGTTTTCAACAGATGTTCATTTTCAAAACAGAAATGTCTCATTTAAATGTCAAAAGTGCAGAAACATCACTTTATTTTTTACTTCTTGTCCTTCCTCTAAACGATAACTGGACAGTGACCTCTGACACTGACCTCTGACATTGACCTCTGACACTGACCTCTGACATTTACCTCTGACATTGACCTCTGACATTTACCTCTGACATTGACCTCTGACATTTATCTCTGACATTGACCTCTGACATTTACCTCTGACATTGACCTCTGACACTGACCTCTGACATTGACCTCTTACAGTGACCTCTGACACTGACCTCTGACATTGACCTCTGACATTTATCTCTGACATTGACCTCTGACATTTATCTCTGACATTGACCTCTGACATTTACCTCTGACATTGACCTCTGACATTTACCTCTGACATTGACCTCTTACAGTGACCTCTGACACTGACCTCTGACATTGACCTCTGACACTGACCTCTGACATTGGCCCGTGCGTGCGCCCCCTGCAGGTGACGGTCACCATGGCGACGCTGCGCTCCGGCCCGCAGCAGCACCTCCAGCGTCTGGACGAGATCTTCTCCACTCGAGGAGACTTCGTGCAGTCGCTGCGCTTCATGGAGCAGATGACCGACTCTGTGGTCAAGCAGCTGCTGGGCCTCCCAGACTGGGCCAGGGCCGAGACGGACCTGAGCCACGTGGCCCAGAGCGTGGCCCACCTAGAGTACTACAGGTACTTTAACTACTGCATTTATGTACCACATGTACTTTAACTACTGCATATATGTACTACAGGTACTTTAACTACTGCATATATGTACTACAGGTACTTTAACTACTGCATATATGTACTCCATGTACTTTAACTATTGCACATATGTACCACATGTACTTTAACTACTGCATATATGTACTACAGGTACTTTAACTACTGCATATATGTACTACAGGTACTTCACGTATTTGTTACAAATGTACTTAAAGGGACTTAGAGTATAAAGTTTAGATGCATTGATCCTGATTATGATTGTGCTGAATTTTTATAATAGAATTTTGTATTTTTTATGTGTATTTAGTATTTTTATTTAGACCATGAACATGATAGAAATAAATCCTCAGACGTTTCAACTCAATGAAGAGAAGAACTTTGTACTTTCAGTCCAAAATGGAGTGAAAAGTATCCACAGTTACATTTGACTGAAGTTCAGAACTTTTCTTCTTGTTCTTAGTCACTTTGACCTCTGAAAGTCTCCACTGCAGTGAGGACCAGAGGAGCAGAGTTTGAACCTCCAGCATTTAAACCGGGACAGAAATATGGAAACAGTTTCTCTCTGAAGCAGCAGCCGCTGAAGGAGAAGAGAAGATCTGCAGAATCTGCATCATAAAAGGAGACCAGACCCTCACCATAGTCCACAAACACCCCGACCTTCTGAGGAGCTCGCTGCAGAGGCAGAAGGACAGAAGGAACTGTACAAGCCAAGTACATCTCCTTGTTTCTCAACATGATGCACCAGAATCCATTTATAGGACTCAGACAGATCTTTCTCTTCCTCTTGATGGACTCTTGGGCCACTCCTTAAGTCCAGTCTGTTTTCCCTTTGACCTGAACCTAAGCATGACTCGGGAGTTTTTCCAAACGTTGTACTTGTACAAACTCCTCCCCCTCAGGGCGTTGGCCCTAAAAAGCTGAAATTGTGTGAAAATGCTACTGAGGAGTGGGACATCAAAAGTTATTCAAATGACATTGACCCTGTCACAGTTTCTGTGGGTTTGGGCGAAGCCGCAAACTGTAGCTAGAATTTCAGAAATCTCCCAAATTTAACATTTCTGCCGTTTGCGCAGATAAAGTCCGAATTGCGTCAAATTAGAATCAGTTGTTAAACTCTTTGCCCTAAACCTACTTGAAGTGAAATAAATTAATTTGGCGCCACAGCGCCCCCTACAGATTTTATATGGAGGTTAAATGTTTAGTTTTGCGAAATTATATGAAATTTGACACAAAACTCAATTTTGGCCCCATCAAAAAAGTCAATGACTCATGTCATAATTATTATGTCGTTGCCGTAACGATGACCAAAACCTCCCACGTTATTCCAATGGGGAAATCGCCAGAACATGTTTACACTTTAGACTTTCATGAACTCCTTTTAGGGCTTTAGCCCTATTAACCTGAAATTTGGTGAGACTCATCTTCAGGACCATCAAAAGATATCCACATTTTTATTCAAAATGCCAAGAATTCAAAATAAAATTGCTTTTTGATGTAAAACAAAGGGGAGAAGATGTGACAATGTCACAGATTCAGCAGTAGATGTAATAAAAGGACAATTGGGGCGCATTAGCCACGCCCCCTCCTCTTGCGGCGTGGCGGCGGCGTGGCGAGGGCCGATCATTGCCGCTTGCGGCTATATTTCTTATTCTTGTAGTAATTGTTTTAGTAAAAATCAGGCCAAGAAGGTTTGTCCTAAAATGCAGAAAGAAATTAAAAAGAGGAGAAATGAACGATCTTCACCTGAAATATTTAAGAAAATGCTCTTTTCCAAACAAACATATTATGAGAGTGGATCAAAATGTTCTAAATGACAAGCTCTGAAACTTAAAGGTCCCATAGCGTTTAACCTTCTTACATTGCTATTTGTGCTTCATATATGTCCAGAGTGTTTTTTTGATTGATTCCTGCTGTGTTTAGCTATATTACAGCGTCATAACCACAGGCACACGTCATCATCCCCCCTCCCCCCTCTCCCCCTCCCCCTCCCGCCCCCTTCCCCCCGGCTCCGCGCTGCTGCAGGCTCATCTCCCTATACAAGATTTACGAGGAAACACGGTTCAAAGAGTCCCAAAACGTCATTAATGATATCGCACTCTTTACTATTATCACAATGGTGAAGGTTTATGTGGCAGTTGATGCTATATATAGATCTATAGATATATCTGTTCTGCGCACGCTGTAGAATAAACACCAGATTTATTTAGGCTCAAAGTAGTGTTGATCTGAAGTTCTATCGTTTCCCACTCACTGGCGCGGCAGGAGCGGCGCAGCGCGGAGCAGACAGCTGTGTGGCTACGTCACAGGTGGGCGGGGCACACACACGCTCTGAGACTACGTCACGGGTGGGCGGGGCACACACGCGCTCTGAGACTACGTCACGGGTGGGCGGGGCACACACGCGCTCTGAGACTACGTCACGGGTGGGCGGGGCACACACGCGCTCTGAGACTACGTCACAGGTTGGGCGGAGGAGCCAGATGGCTCTTCACAAGGGTGGGGGCGAATATCAAACCAAGCCGTTTGCATTTCCGGGTTGGTGAAGGGTCCAAGGTCTGGGTGATATTTCTGAACTATTATGTTAAAGGTGTTGCACAACACTTATTATTATCAATTATACACTTAGGATAGACTACCAAACGTGACAAAAAGCATGTTATGGCACCTTTAAGAAACAACAAGCTGAAAGAACAGTTTTTAAACTACCGGACAGGAAGTGATGTACTCTTTGTGGTGTATTCTGATTAGTGTTGTATACTGACAGGATTGTTTAAAGTGACGTCATGCGAAGCACGAGGCATGTTGGGTATTCAATAAAAATGATTGATGAAGCACGCAGTGGTCCCACGGATTTATGTTCAAAACAAGAACACGACAATCTTAACCAAACAAGACCAAATCCAATCAGCATTTGAATCCTTCGATAAACAACTCTTAAAGAATTCCAGACGATAAAGAAGACGATATGTCATTCCGGCCACCTTAAGACACTGTGCAGGCGAGCTGACTCCTGTCTTCACTGGCATTTTTAACACCTCCTGGAGTCATGCCATGTCCCAGCTCCAAGTCGTCCATCATCGTCCCTGTCCCTGTCCCCAAGAAGCCCCGGATCACTGGACTTAATGACCACAGACCTCTGGTGCTGACGTCTGTCATCAAGTCACTTGAGCGCCTGGTCCATCCCCACCTCAAGTCCCTCACCTCCCTCCTGCTGGACACACTGCTGGCAATAAACATTATTTTGATTCTGATTCTGAGGTGTTTCTCTGTCTTGACCACAGGTGTCTCTCTGTCTTGACCACAGGTGTCTCTCTGTCTTGACCACAGGTGTCTCTCTGTCTTGACCACAGGTGTCTCTCTGTCTTGACCACAGGTGTCTCTCTGTCTTGACCACAGGTGGCTGAGTTACCTACTGCTCCTGATCCTGGACTTAATCATCTGTCTTTTGGCGTGTTTGGGTTTGGTCAAGCGGTCTCGCCGGCTCCTCACCACGTAAGATGCCTTCTCCTAAACATGTTGCCACGACGACTGCCGCAAAATGACCGGCAGAAAGACTCCACCGACTCTGATCGTGAACACTTTTAAGTCCTGACCCTCTGACCCTCTGACCGTGTCTCCAGGATGATGGTGTGTGGGGTCGTGGCCCTCATCCTGAGCTGGGCGTCGCTCGGAGCAGATCTGGCAACAGCCGTGGTAACGAGCAACCGCACTGCATCATGGGAAATACGTCTTTAGTTTGAGATGTTTTAGTTTGATTTGCATGCGGCTCGTTCTCTGTCATGTCCCTTTGTCCCTTTGTCCCTCGATTTAAAACGACTGAACAAATCAAGGTGTAACTTTAGGTACAACGTCCAGGTTCCTCGCCCCTGCCACCGCCATGACGTGTGTGAGGACAGACTGAGCGGATCTGTGGAGTGGAGGACCTGACATGCAGACTTTAAAGAGCTTCTGCTCCCAATGTCTTCACCGCTACTGGGACCAGAAGGAGACCAGGACCTGCCCCGTCTGCAGGAGGAAGTCCTTCTGCAGCGGGTCTCAGGAGAGTTAGGACAAAGACAAAAACATGATCTAAACTAGGTCATAAGAACTCTACATTTTGAGAACCGCTATCATCGTGTTGTTTTATGTGTCGTTAAAAACCCTGATTATTTTCTATTCCTTCATTATTTAAAGACATCTCGTGTTTGTTCTCAGGGCACGAGCGACTTCTGCGTCGCCCCGGAGACGTTCCTCATGAGTCAGACTCACGGCATCGTTGGAGGTGGTAAGAGCTTCACTAAAACCTGCCACAGCTTCCAGCCTGAGCTAACAGGCTCTAGTGTACTAAGCTAACAGGAGCTAATAGGAGCTAACAGGGGTTTACAGGCTAGGCTACTGAGCTAACAGGGGCTAATTTGAGCTAACAGGGGCTAATTTGAGCTAATAGGAGTAAATAAGCTAGTCCCCTGAGCTAACAGGAGCAGCTAGGACAAACAGGAGCTAACAGGCTAGTGTACTAAGCTAACAGGAGCTAATTGGAGCTAACAGGAGTAAACAAGCTAGTCTACTGAGCTAACAGGAGCTAACAGGACCTAACAGGCTCGTCTACTGAGCTAACAGGAGCTAACAGGAGTAAACGAGCTAGTCTACTGAGCTAAAAGGAGTAAATAGGATCTAACAGGAGTAAACGCGCTAGTGTACTGAGCTAATAGGAGCAAACAGGAGCTAACACGCTAGTCTACTGAGCTAACAGGAGCTAATACGAGCTAACAGGAGCTCATAGGAGCTAACAGGAGCTAAAAATAAACCTTTATTTATTTATAGAGCCCTTTACAACACTCAAAGTGATCAAAGAGTTTCACAATAAAAAATCAAGGAAATAGAAAGCATAAAACTAAGTAAAAAAAACAAAAGTAATACAAAATACAAAGTGTCACTACATTACAGAGTGATAAAAGCCAGTCTAAATAAACAGGAGTAAGTCTACTGAGCTAACAGGGGCTAACGGGCGCTAGTAGGAGCTAACGGGCTAGTCTACTGAGCTAACAGGAGCTAACAGCAACAAAACATTTTATTTTATTATTATTTATTTTATTAAAACATTAGATAATACATTTATTTCTTTTAAACATAAAAAAGAAAAAAAAACATGACACAGAGAGCAAGACAAAAAATGAAATAAATAAATGAAAACCCATGAACAATGAAAATGTAAATATATAAAAAGAAAATAAATCACGGGCCCCCCATTTTGTCCAGAGTCTGTTAACTATTTCCAAACCGAGTCCGAATGTCCTTGTTTCCATTTTTCTAACGTCCATTTTTATGTCTTTAATCGTGGGTCTTTTTGACAACACGTTTCACACACAAATATTAACTCTGACTGTTTCTCTTTGTTTCACAGATATCGTCCACTACTACCTGTACTGCAACCAGACCCGGACCAACCCCTTCCAGCAGGTGCTCATCGCTCTTTTCACCTTTATGTCATTCTCATATATATTAGACGTAGCGGTGGTACGACACGCTGACCAGAACGTGGCCGTGTATTGCAGTATATTTAGGAAATTCCGCTCTGGTGGTGTTTTTCTGCTCGGGCTGAACTCTGAGCTGAACAAACGAGCTGAACAAACGAGCTGCGCTTTGTGGCTTTTCCGCCTCTCTTCCTGCGTCTTCGTCAAAGGCCTTCTCTGCCCCGGCCTGTCTCTTCTGCTCTCATCCTCGGACCGGAGCAGAGCCGATCGTTGTGGCAGCGGCGGTCGAAGTACTGCAGTACACGAGTAAAAGTACTGACTATTAAATGAGGCTCAGAACCTCGTCTGCTTCTGTCAGACTCTTGTACAGTTTGGTGTGGGAGGAGCTACTTTAAGGCCTGATCTTTATGTCTCTGTGGGAGGAGCATGTCTCTGTGGGAGGAGCATGTCTCTCTGGGAGGAGCATGTCTCTGTGGGAGGAGCATGTCTCTGTGGGAGGAGCATGTCTCTCTGGGAGGAGCATGTCTCTGTGGGAGGAGCATGTCTCTGTGGGAGGAGCATGTCTCTGTGGGAGGAGCATGTCTCTGTGGGAGGAGCATGTCTCTGTGGGAGGAGCATGTCTGTGTGGGAGGAGCATGTCTCTGTGGGAGGAGCATGTCTCTGTGGGAGGAGCATGTCTCTGTGGGAGGAGCATGTCTCTGTGGGAGGAGCATGTCCCAGACAAATCTGTGGATCAAGTGGATTCAATGGAAGAAGAAAAGACTGGACAGGTCAAAGGTCAAAGGTTAAATGTCCAGAGAGAAAACTGAGCAGAAAGAAAAAACATCTGTTTCACTTTAAGAAGATTTCACACATTGAGAATTATTAAAGAATCAGATTTATTGATTACAATTTTAGACATTTTTACACATAATATTTAGTTTGACTTGAACCCAAAACCCTCTCACAGGAGGTCACCATGAACAGGATTATAATAAACATTCAGACATTTCAAAAGAACTGAAACAATGAAGAGAAGACCTTTGTACTTTCAGTCCAAAATGGAGTGAAAAGTATCCACAGTTACATTTGACTGAAGTTCAGAACTTTTCTTCTTGTTCTTAGTCACTTTGACCTCTGAAAGTCTCCACTGCAGTGAGGACCAGAGGAGCAGAGTTTGAACCTCCAGCATTTAAACCGGGACAGAAAAATGGAAACAGTTTCTCTCGGAAGCAGCAGCCGCTGAAGGAGAAGAGAAGATCTGCAGAATCTGCATCATAAAAGGAGACCAGACCCTCACCATAGTCCACAAACACCCCGACCTTCTGAGGAGCTCGCTGCAGAGGCAGAAGGACAAGAGGAACTGTATAACCAATGTACTCTTTGTTTCTCAACCTGATGCACCAGAATCCATTTTTAGGAGTCGCAGTGACCTCTCCCTTCCTGTTGATGGACTCTTGGGCCACTCCCTTAATCCCACTCTCAAACTAAAACCTACCTGAGGAGAAACTCTGCTTTCCCAGAACAGAAACATAAGTATTAAACCTGAGAGGAGAATCTGGGAGCTTCTTCCTCACATCAGTGTGATGAACCTGTTTGAGATCTTCAGACAGAACGAGCCTTGGAGCTGCAGTGTCTGGATCCAGAGTGACCTTCACCACAAACTGCTTCACTCTCAGTAGTTCTAATCTTGAAGACACTTCAGAGAGATGTTTCTCCAGCTCAGACAGAGCCCGGGCTGCACTGCCCTCACATGTCTCCGTGAGCTCCACACAGCGCTGTATCTAACCCTAACCCAGACTTTGACTTTTCAGCCTCTAGTTTAAACTGAGAGACCATCTCCAACACCAAATAGTTGACTCTGAGCTCAGGTCTTCTGTCATAGCTGCTGTTACACAGAGGACATGTGCAGGGCCCCTCAGATGCAGCGTTCTTCTTCTTCTTCTTCTTCTTCTTCTTCTTCTTCTTCTTCTTCTTCTTCTTCTTCTTCTTCTTCTTCTTCTTCTTCTTCTTCTTCTTCTTCTTCTTCTTCTTCTTCTTCTTCTTCTTCTTCTTCTTCTTCTTCTTCTTCTTCTTCTTCTTCTTCTTCTTCTTCTTCTTCTTCTTCTTCTTCTTCTTCTTCTTCTTCTTCTTCTTCTTCTTCTTCTTCTTCTTCTTCTTCTTCTTCTTCTTCTTCTTCTTCTTCTTCTCCTCCTCTCTCACTGGCGCCCCCTCTGGCCTTTAGAAAGACACATTTAAATGACAGAATCTCTTAAATATTCAGGCGTTTTCCTCCAGAAACAACTATCAACGTTCTGAGAGAAAAACTCTCCTCTTTTCTCCACGATAAAGAAAGATCTTTAAATACAGAATCTGATCTCAGACTTAAGTCAGAAACTATCAAAATGAAACAGCATTAAACATTCTTAAAAAGGTCTTAAATGTGACATGACCAAATCTGGATTGCTTTAGTCCTGGTTTAGTCCTGGTTTAGTCCTGGTCTCTACTGATTCTCTACTGAGCTAACAGGAGCTAATAGATGCTAATAGGAGCTAACAGCCTAGTCTACTTAGCCAACCGGAGCTAACATGAGTAAACAAGCAAGTCTACTGAGCTAAAAGGAGCTAACAGGAGCTAACAGGTGCTAACAGGAGCTAACAGGAGCAAACAAACTAGTCTACTGAGCTAACATGTGCTAACAGGAGCTAACAGGAGTAAATGAGCTAGTCTACTGAGCTAATAGGAGCTAACAGGAGTAAATGAGCTAGTTTACGGAGCTAACAGGAGCTAATGGGATCTAACATGAGCTAACATGAGCTAACAGGAGCTAGGAGACACAATACAAAGCCAGCATCACCACAGCTCTTTTGGGGGTTTGGAATGTTCCCGTAACTCTGGCTCGTCTCTGCAGCCGCTGGCGATCTTCCAGAGGTCCATGACCACGATGCAGATCCAGATCCAAGGCCTGCTCCAGTTCGCCGTCCCCCTGTTCCCCACCGCCGAGGTACTTCTTCTGGCTCATGTAGCGCTGATGTCGCGCTGAGGCTCTCGTGACGTGGTGGCGCGGCAGCACGTTTGCGGATCCGCGGCATCTTTCATTTTAACCCTATAAAAAATAATCTAAATAGTCCATTAATCGTTTCATTGCTTTGGGACAGCGGCAAAAATGAGCTATGGCGTGAGTTAGCTTAGTTTATGCTAACTTAAACATCTCTAACATATAAATACACTGTTGACTGGTGTTCTTCTGTGTAATTATTGTTTTAGCATGAACTCCTGGGTCAGATCCGTGGAGAAACTTCATAGCTTTGAGCGTTTGCCACGCCCCCTTTTAAGGCGACTAATGGGTGGATAGGACGCGTCTTTACAATGTTTTTAACCGCACTTTTGTCTTCACAGAGAGACCTGTTGGGGATTCAAAAGGTCCTGAACTTCTCAGAGTCCAGTCTGCACCAGCTCACGGCTCTGCTGGACTGTCGAGGACTCAACAAGGTGACGCACGGTCACCTGAGCTTTTGTGATCAACATTCACCACTTACACTGGAGACGTGGCTCTTTGTCCATGACGCAGATGGACAGGGTTATGTCTTTGGTCCATCATGTGCTCTGTAATGTATGACGTGCCCTTCAGGGGGCGCCACACTCTGCTGGAGAAATGTTTCTTCTCTGTGTGAAGTGAAAAAGTCAAACAGCAGCAATATCCTAAATCTTTTATGAAGTTTATTCTGTATTTTGTCAGAAAACCTTCCTGTTTCAGACCTGGTTTAGACCTGGTTTAGACCTGGTTTAGACCTGGTTTAGACCTGCTTTAGACCTGGTTTAGATCTGGTTTTGACCTGGTTTTGACCTGGTTTAGACCTGCTTTAGACCTGGTTTAGACCTGGTTTAGACCTGCTTTAGACCTGGTTTAGTCCTGGTTTAGTCCTGGTTTAGACCTGGTTTAGTCCTGGTTTAGTCCTGGTTTAGACCTGGTTTAGTCCTGGTTTAGTCCTGGATTAGACCTGGATTAGTCCTGGTTTAGTCCTGGATTAGACCTGGATTAGACCCTGTTTAGTCCTGGTTTAGTCCTGGTTTAGATCTGGTTTTGACCTGGTTTTGACCTGGTTTAGACCTGGTTTAGTCCTGGTTTAGACCTGCTTTAGACCTGGTTTAGTCCTGGTTTAGTCCTGGTTTAGACCTGGTTTAGTCCTGGTTTAGTCCTGGATTAGACCTGGATTAGACCTGGTTTAGTCCTGGTTTAGTCCTGGATTAGACCTGGTTTAGTCCTGGTTTAGATCTGGTTTTGACCTGGTTTTGACCTGGTTTAGACCTGGTTTAGTCCTGGTTTAGACCTGCTTTAGACCTGCTTTAGACCTGGTTTAGTCCTGGTTTAGACCTGGTTCTGCCCTCTCTCCTCAGGACTACGTGGATGCCATGTTTGGCGTGTGTTACGATGGCGTGGAGGGCGTGCTGTTCCTCTGCTTGTTCTCGTTGCTCTCGGCGATGGCCTTCACTCTGATGCTTTGTGCCGTGTCCAGAGCCTGGAGACAAATGTCCGGCCGGTCAGTGGACACAGCTCTTGTCTGCAACACAGGGGGACATGTGCTTGGACAGGGTCAGAGCAGGACACGGGACGCTTTTTGACAACGGTTAAAAATGATGATTTTTAGGTCCGTTTTTGGGACAGACTGTAATTTTCAGCACAAAATAATCTTTATTATGATGTGTCTGTTTAAGGTCTTTTTAAATATTTATACTTGTTTAATTGAGTATCTAGTTTTGATAATAGTTTCAGTCTGTTAGTAGTAGGTCATTAAACCAAATCATGCACGGCCACATTTAGTCCTGGATTAGACCTTGTTTATTCCTGGTTTAGTCCTGGGTTAGTCCTGGTTTAGTCCTGGTTTTGACCTGGTTTAGTCCTGGTTTAGACCTGGTTTAGTCCTGGTTTAGACCTGGTTTAGTCCTGGTTTATTCCTGGTTTAGTCCTGGTTTAGTCCTGGTTTAGTCCTGGTTTAGTCCTGGTTTATTCCTGGTTTAGTCCTGGTTTAGTCCTGGTTTAGACCTGGTTTAGTCCTGGTTTAGTCCTGGTTTAGTCCTGGTTTAGCCCTGGTTTAGACCTGGTTTAGTCCTGGTTTAGACCTGGTTTATACCTGGTTTAGTCTTGGTTTAGTCCTGGTTTAGTCCTGGTTTAGACCTGGTTTATACCTGGTTTAGTCTTGGTTTAGTCCTGGTTTAGTCCTGGTTTAGACCTGGTTTAGACCTGGTTTAGTCCTGGTTTACTCCTGGTTTAGTCCTGGTTTAGCCCTGGTTTAGACCAGGTTTAGTCCTGGTTTAGCCCTGGTTTAGACCTGGTTTAGTCCTGGTTTATACCTGGTTTAGTCTTGGTTTAGTCCTGGTTTAGACCTGGTTTAGACCTGGTTTAGTCCTGGTTTACTCCTGGTTTAGTCCTGGTTTAGCCCTGGTTTAGACCAGGTTTAGTCCTGGTTTAGCCCTGGTTTAGACCTGGTTTAGTCTTGGTTTAGTCCTGGTTTAGACCTGATGTAAGCGTGTTTTGTCCCAGGGAGACAGGTTCTCGAGACGTGGACGAGGACGATCCGTTTAATCCCAGAGCTCGAAGGACAAACGTCCTGCAGCAGAGTCTGTGCAGCTACAGCAGTGGCCTGAGCGGTCAGAGCAGCCTCCACCGCCCGCCTCCACCTGCTGCTGCGCCCGCTGCTGCTGCGGCTGGTGCGGCTGCTGCGGCTGCTGCGGCGGAGCACATGTGAGTCTGGCTTTAGACCCTCTGGCCCTTGTTATTGTGTTAAACCTGTTCCAAACTCTGTTTGACCTCTGTTTGACCTTGGCTCCTCCTCACGTTTGTGTTGACCACTCAGAGGAGAAGTGGACCACACCTTTAGACCTTGTCGTGTGTCTCCATGGTTTCCTGAGACGTTTCCGTCCCTTTCTGTCCAACAGGAACCACACGGCTCTGTTCGGAGGGACGCCGCGCTACGAGAACGTCCCCCTGATCGGACGAGGGTCTCCTCCTCCGTCCGTGAGTCCAAACATCCCAAACCTTTGCCTCATAGTTATGACCACGTGACCTTTATGACCGCATGACCTTTATGACCACGTGACCTTTATGACCGCATGACCTTTATGACCACGTGACCTTTATGACCGCATGACCTTTATGACCACGTGACCTTTATGACCGCATGACCTTTATGACCACGTGACCTTTATGACCGCATGACCTTTATGACCACGTGACCTTTATGACCGCATGACCTTTATGACCACGTGACCTTTATGACCGCATGACCTTTATGACCGCTTGACCTTTATGACCACGTGACCTCTTTGACTGCATGACCTTTATGACCGCTTGACCTTTATGACTGCGTGACCTTTATGACTGCGTGACCTTTATGACCGTGTGACCTTTATGACTGCCTGACTTTTGTGAACTCTTGACCTTTATGACAGCTTGACCTTTATGACCGCGTGACCATTATGACCGCATGACCTTTATGACTGCGTGACCTTTATGACCGCTTCACCTTTATGACCGCTTGACCTTTATGACCGCGTGACCTTTATGACCGCGTGACCTTTATGACCATGTGACCTCTATGACTGCTTGACCTTTATGACCGCCTGACCTTTATGACCGCGTGACCTTTATGACCGCGTGACCTTTATGACCGCGTGACCTTTATGACCGCGTGACCTTTATGACCACGTGACCTCTATGACCACGTGACCTCTATGACTGCTTGACCTTTATGACCGCCTGACCTTTATGACCGCGTGACCTTTATGACCGCGTGACCTTTATGACCGCGTGACCTTTATGACCGCGTGACCTTTATGACCACGTGACCTTTATGACCGCGTGACCTTTATGACCGCGTGACCTTTATGACCACGTGACCTTTATGACCGCGTGACCTTTATGACCGCGTGACCTTTATGACCGCGTGACCTTTATGACCACGTGACCTCTATGACCACGTGACCTCTATGACTGCTTGACCTTTATGACCGCCTGACCTTTATGACCGCGTGACCTTTATGACCGCGTGACCTTTATGACCGCGTGACCTTTATGACCGCGTGACCTTTATGACCACGTGACCTTTATGACCGCGTGACCTTTATGACCACGTGACCTTTATGACCACGTGACCTTTATGACCACGTGACCTTTATGACCTCTTGACCTTCTGCGTCAGAGCCACAGACACAAACCACAAACATTTTCATCTTTGTTTTTCTCCATCGTCTGAAACGTATCGTATTTATCTCGTTTTTGGTTTATTTTCACCGTCGACAGTGAAATTATCCACGGAACGAGCGAAAACGTCCTCAAATAAGAAATAAGAAAAGGACGAGCCTTTTCTGACCCGACACTTTGTCCCTCATCGTCTCATGTGTCTTTGTCCCTCATCGTCTCATGTGTCTTTGTCCCTCATTGTCTCATGTGTCTTTGTCCCTCATCGTCTCATCGTCTCATGTGTCTTTGTCCCTCATCGTCTCATGTGTCTTTGTCCCTCATCGTCTCATGTGTCTTTGTCCCTCATCGTCTCATGTGTCTTTGTCCCTCATCGTCTCATGTGTCTTTGTCCCTCATTGTCTCATGTGTCTTTGTCCCTCATCGTCTCATGTGTCTTTGTCCCTCATTGTCTCATGTGTCTTTGTCCCTCATCGTCTCATCGTCTCATGTGTCTTTGTCCCTCATCGTCTCATGTGTCTTTGTCCCTCATCGTCTCATGTGTCTTTGTCCCTCATTGTCTCATGTGTCTTTGTCCCTCATCGTCTCATGTGTCTTTGTCCCTCATTGTCTCATGTGTCTTTGTCCCTCATCGTCTCATGTGTCTTTGTCCCTCATTGTCTCATGTGTCTTTGTCCCTCATCGTCTCATGTGTCTTTGTCCCTCATCGTCTCATGTGTCTTTGTCCCTCATTGTCTCATGTGTCTTTGTCCCTCATCGTCTCATGTGTCTTTGTCCCTCATCGTCTCATGTGTCTTTGTCCCTCATTGTCTCATGTGTCTTTGTCCCTCATTGTCTCATGTGTCTTTGTCCCTCATCGTCTCATGTGTCTTTGTCCCTCATCGTCTCATGTGTCTTTGTCCCTCATTGTCTCATGTGTCTTTGTCCCTCATTGTCTCATGTGTCTTTGTCCCTCATCGTCTCATGTGTCTTTGTCCCTCATCGTCTCATGTGTCTTTGTCCCTCATTGTCTCATGTGTCTTTGTCCCTCATCGTCTCATGTGTCTTTGTCCCTCATCGTCTCATGTGTCTTCGTACATATTCTTCTTCAGAAACATCGTTAAGTCCGTTTGTCGTCTGCTTTTCCGGGATCAAACCCAAACGCAAAAAGTTCATCGATTAATCGCAACTAATAACTGTGACGTCCTCACTCTGGCCCCGCCCCTCTGGCCCCGCCCCTCTGGCCCCGCCCCGATCTAATGGAGCGAAAACCTCACATTCACGAGTCCAAACAACGGATCCCATAGCCGCTAGGGGAAACAGCCGCTAGAGGAAACAGCCGCTAGAGGAAACAGCCGCTAGAGGAAACAGCCACTAGGGGAAACAGCCGCTAGAGGAAACAGCCGCTAGAGGAAACAGCCGCTAGAGGAAACAGCCGCTAGAGGAAACAGCCGCTAGAGGAAACAGCCGCTAGAGGAAACAGCCACTAGGGGAAACAGCCGCTAGAGGAAACAGCCACGAGAGGAAACAGCCGCTAGAGGAAACAGCCGCTAGAGGAAACAGCCGCTAGAGGAAACAGCCGCTAGAGGAAACAGCCGCTAGAGGAAACAGCCGCTAGAGGAAACAGCCACTAGGGGAAACAGCCGCTAGAGGAAACAGCCGCTAGAGGAAACAGCCGCTAGAGGAAACAGCCGCTAGAGGAAACAGCCGCTAGAGGAAACAGCCAGTAGAGGAAACAGCCGCTAGGGGAAACAGCCGCTAGAGGAAACAGCCGCTAGAGGAAACAGCCGCTAGAGGAAACAGCCACTAGGGGAAACAGCCGCTAGAGGAAACAGCCGCTAGAGGAAACAGCCGCTAGAGGAAACAGCCGCTAGAGGAAACAGCCGCTAGAGGAAACAGCCGCTAGAGGAAACAGCCACTAGGGGAAACAGCCGCTAGAGGAAACAGCCACGAGAGGAAACAGCCGCTAGAGGAAACAGCCGCTAGAGGAAACAGCCGCTAGAGGAAACAGCCGCTAGAGGAAACAGCCGCTAGAGGAAACAGCCGCTAGAGGAAACAGCCACTAGGGGAAACAGCCGCTAGAGGAAACAGCCACGAGAGGAAACAGCCGCTAGAGGAAACAGCCGCTAGAGGAAACAGCCGCTAGAGGAAACAGCCGCTAGAGGAAACAGCCAGTAGAGGAAACAGCCGCTAGAGGAAACAGCCGCTAGAGGAAACAGCCACTAGAGGAAACAGCCACTAGGGGAAACAGCCACTAGAGGAAACAGCCACTAGGGGAAACAGCCGCTAGAGGAAACAGCCGCTAGAGGAAACAGCCAGTAGAGGAAACAGCCGCTAGAGGAAACAGCCGCTAGAGGAAACAGCCACTAGAGGAAACAGCCACTAGGGGAAACAGCCACTAGAGGAAACAGCCACTAGGGGAAACAGCCGCTAGGGGAAACAGCCGCTAGGGGAAACAGCCGCTAGAGGAAACAGCCGCTAGAGGAAACAGCCGCTAGAGGAAACAGCCGCTAGAGGAAACAGCCGCTAGAGGAAACAGCCGCTAGAGGAAACAGCCACTAGGGGAAACAGCCGCTAGAGGAAACAGCCACGAGAGGAAACAGCCGCTAGAGGAAACAGCCGCTAGAGGAAACAGCCGCTAGAGGAAACAGCCGCTAGAGGAAACAGCCAGTAGAGGAAACAGCCGCTAGAGGAAACAGCCGCTAGAGGAAACAGCCACTAGAGGAAACAGCCACTAGGGGAAACAGCCACTAGAGGAAACAGCCACTAGGGGAAACAGCCGCTAGAGGAAACAGCCACGAGAGGAAACAGCCGCTAGAGGAAACAGCCGCTAGAGGAAACAGCCGCTAGAGGAAACAGCCGCTAGAGGAAACAGCCAGTAGAGGAAACAGCCGCTAGAGGAAACAGCCGCTAGAGGAAACAGCCGCTAGGGGAAACAGCCGCTAGGGGAAACAGCCGCTAGGGGAAACAGCCAGTAGAGGAAACAGCCACTAGAGGAAACAGCCGCTAGAGGAAACAGCCGCTAGAGGAAACAGCCGCTAGAGGAAACAGCCGCTAGAGGAAACAGCCGCTAGAGGAAACAGCCGCTAGAGGAAACAGCCGCTAGAGGAAACAGCCGCTAGAGGAAACAGCCGCTAGAGGAAACAGCCGCTAGAGGAAACAGCCACTAGGGGAAACAGCCGCTAGAGGAAACAGCCACGAGAGGAAACAGCCGCTAGAGGAAACAGCCGCTAGAGGAAACAGCCGCTAGAGGAAACAGCCGCTAGAGGAAACAGCCAGTAGAGGAAACAGCCGCTAGAGGAAACAGCCGCTAGAGGAAACAGCCGCTAGAGGAAACAGCCGCTAGGGGAAACAGCCAGTAGAGGAAACAGCCACTAGAGGAAACAGCCGCTAGAGGAAACAGCCGCTAGAGGAAACAGCCGCTAGAGGAAACAGCCGCTAGAGGAAACAGCCGCTAGAGGAAACAGCCGCTAGAGGAAACAGCCGCTAGAGGAAACAGCCGCTAGAGGAAACAGCCGCTAGAGGAAACAGCCGCTAGGGGAAACAGCCGCTAGAGGAAACAGCCACGAGAGGAAACAGCCGCTAGAGGAAACAGCCGCTAGAGGAAACAGCCGCTAGAGGAAACAGCCGCTAGAGGAAACAGCCAGTAGAGGAAACAGCCGCTAGAGGAAACAGCCGCTAGAGGAAACAGCCACTAGAGGAAACAGCCACTAGGGGAAACAGCCACTAGAGGAAACAGCCACTAGGGGAAACAGCCGCTAGAGGAAACAGCCACGAGAGGAAACAGCCGCTAGAGGAAACAGCCGCTAGAGGAAACAGCCGCTAGAGGAAACAGCCGCTAGAGGAAACAGCCAGTAGAGGAAACAGCCGCTAGAGGAAACAGCCGCTAGAGGAAACAGCCGCTAGGGGAAACAGCCGCTAGGGGAAACAGCCGCTAGGGGAAACAGCCGCTAGGGGAAACAGCCAGTAGAGGAAACAGCCACTAGAGGAAACAGCCGCTAGAGGAAACAGCCGCTAGAGGAAACAGCCGCTAGAGGAAACAGCCGCTAGAGGAAACAGCCACTAGGGGAAACAGCCACTAGAGGAAACAGCCACTAGGGGAAACAGCCGCTAGAGGAAACAGCCACGAGAGGAAACAGCCGCTAGAGGAAACAGCCGCTAGAGGAAACAGCCGCTAGAGGAAACAGCCGCTAGAGGAAACAGCCAGTAGAGGAAACAGCCGCTAGAGGAAACAGCCGCTAGAGGAAACAGCCGCTAGGGGAAACAGCCGCTAGGGGAAACAGCCGCTAGGGGAAACAGCCAGTAGAGGAAACAGCCACTAGAGGAAACAGCCGCTAGAGGAAACAGCCGCTAGGGGAAACAGCCGCTAGGGGAAACAGCCGCTAGAGGAAACAGCCGCTAGAGGAAACAGCCGCTAGAGGAAACAGCCGCTAGAGGAAACAGCCGCTAGAGGAAACAGCCAGTAGAGGAAACAGCCGCTAGAGGAAACAGCCGCTAGAGGAAACAGCCGCTAGAGGAAACAGCCGCTAGGGGAAACAGCCGCTAGAGGAAACAGCCGCTAGAGGAAACAGCCGCTAGAGGAAACAGCCACTATGGGAAACAGCCAGTAGAGGAAACAGCCGCTAGAGGAAACAGCCGCTAGAGGAAACAGCCGCTAGAGGAAATAGCCACTAGGGGAAACAGCCAGTAGAGGAAACAGCCGCTAGAGGAAACAGCCACTAGAGGAAACAGCCGCTAGAGGAAACAGCCGCTAGAGGAAACAGCCACTAGAGGAAACAGCCACTAGAGGAAACAGCCACTAGAGGAAACAGCCGCCAGAAGAAACAGCCGCCAGAGGAAACAGCCGCCAGAGGAAACAGCCGCTAGAGGAAACAGCCGCTAGAGGAAACAGCCGCTAGAGGAAACAGCCACTAGAGGAAACAGCCACTAGAGGAAACAGCCAACAGAGGAAACAGCCACGAGAGGAAACAGCCACGAGAGGAAACAGCCAGTAGAGGAAACAGCCGCCAGAAGAAACAGCCGCTAGAGGAAACAGCCACTAGAGGAAACAGCCGCTAGAGGAAACAGCCGCTAGAGGAAACAGCCGCTAGAGGAAACAGCCGCTAGAGGAAACAGCCGCTAGAGGAAACAGCCGCTAGAGGAAACAGCCAGTAGAGGAAACAGCCGCTAGAGGAAACAGCCGCTAGAGGAAACAGCCGCTAGGGGAAACAGCCGCTAGGGGAAACAGCCAGTAGAGGAAACAGCCACTAGAGGAAACAGCCGCTAGAGGAAACAGCCGCTAGGGGAAACAGCCGCTAGAGGAAACAGCCGCTAGAGGAAACAGCCGCTAGAGGAAACAGCCGCTAGAGGAAACAGCCGCTAGAGGAAACAGCCAGTAGAGGAAACAGCCGCTAGAGGAAACAGCCGCTAGAGGAAACAGCCGCTAGAGGAAACAGCCGCTAGGGGAAACAGCCGCTAGAGGAAACAGCCGCTAGAGGAAACAGCCGCTAGGGGAAACAGCCACTAGGGGAAACAGCCAGTAGAGGAAACAGCCGCTAGAGGAAACAGCCGCTAGAGGAAACAGCCGCTAGAGGAAATAGCCACTAGGGGAAACAGCCAGTAGAGGAAACAGCCGCTAGAGGAAACAGCCGCTAGAGGAAACAGCCGCTAGAGGAAACAGCCGCTAGAGGAAACAGCCACTAGAGGAAACAGCCACTAGAGGAAACAGCCGCCAGAAGAAACAGCCGCCAGAGGAAACAGCCGCCAGAGGAAACAGCCGCTAGAGGAAACAGCCGCTAGAGGAAACAGCCGCTAGAGGAAACAGCCACTAGAGGAAACAGCCAGTAGAGGAAACAGCCAACAGAGGAAACAGCCACGAGAGGAAACAGCCACGAGAGGAAACAGCCAGTAGAGGAAACAGCCGCCAGAAGAAACAGCCGCCAGAGGAAACAGCCACTAGAGGAAACAGCCGCTAGAGGAAACAGCCGCTAGAGGAAACAGCCGCTAGAGGAAACAGCCGCTAGAGGAAACAGCCAGTAGAGGAAACAGCCGCTAGAGGAAACAGCCGCTAGAGGAAACAGCCGCTAGGGGAAACAGCCGCTAGGGGAAACAGCCAGTAGAGGAAACAGCCACTAGAGGAAACAGCCGCTAGAGGAAACAGCCGCTAGGGGAAACAGCCGCTAGAGGAAACAGCCGCTAGAGGAAACAGCCGCTAGAGGAAACAGCCGCTAGAGGAAACAGCCGCTAGAGGAAACAGCCGCTAGAGGAAACAGCCAGTAGAGGAAACAGCCGCTAGAGGAAACAGCCGCTAGAGGAAACAGCCGCTAGAGGAAACAGCTGCTAGAGGAAACAGCCGCTAGAGGAAACAGCCACGAGAGGAAACAGCCACTAGAGGAAACAGCCCCTAGAGGAAACAGCCGCCAGAAGAAACAGCCGCCAGAGGAAACAGCCGCCAGAGGAAACAGCCGCTAGAGGAAACAGCCGCTAGAGGAAACAGCCGCTAGAGGAAACAGCCACTAGAGGAAACAGCCACTAGAGGAAACAGCCGCCAGAAGAAACAGCCGCCAGAGGAAACAGCCGCCAGAGGAAACAGCCGCTAGAGGAAACAGCCGCTAGAGGAAACAGCCGCTAGAGGAAACAGCCACCAGAGGAAACAGCCACGAGAGGAAACAGCCACCAGAGGAAACAGCCAGTAGAGGAAACAGCCGCCAGAAGAAACAGCCGCTAGAGGAAACAGCCACTAGAGGAAACAGCCACTAGAGGAAACAGCCACTAGAGGAAACAGCCGCCAGAAGAAACAGCCGCCAGAGGAAACAGCCGCCAGAGGAAACAGCCGCTAGAGGAAACAGCCGCTAGAGGAAACAGCCACTAGAGCAAACAGCCACCAGAGGAAACAGCCACGAGAGGAAACAGCCGCCAGAAGAAACAGCCGCTAGAGGAAACAGCCACTAGAGGAAACAGCCACTAGAGGAAACAGCCACTAGAGGAAACAGCCGCCAGAAGAAACAGCCGCCAGAGGAAACAGCGGCCAGAGGAAACAGCCGCTAGAGGAAACAGCCGCTAGAGGAAACAGCCGCTAGAGGAAACAGCCACTAGAGGAAACAGCCACCAGAGGAAACAGCCACGAGAGGAAACAGCCACCAGAGGAAACAGCCAGTAGAGGAAACAGCCGCCAGAAGAAACAGCCGCTAGAGGAAACAGCCACTAGAGGAAACAGCCACTAGAGGAAACAGCCACTAGAGGAAACAGCCGCCAGAAGAAACAGCCGCCAGAGAAAACAGCCGCCAGAGGAAACAGCCGCTAGAGGAAACAGCCGCTAGAGGAAACAGCCGCTAGAGGAAACAGCCACCAGAGGAAACAGCCACGAGAGGAAACAGCCACGAGAGGAAACAGCCAGTAGAGGAAACAGCCGCCAGAAGAAACAGCCGCTAGAGGAAACAGCCACTAGAGGAAACAGCCACTAGAGGAAACAGCCACTAGAGGAAACAGCCACTAGAGGAAACAGCCACTAGAGGAAACAGCCACAAGAGAAAACAGCCACAAGAGAAAACAGCCACTAGAGGAAACAGCCACTAGAGGAAACAGCCATTAGAGGAAACAGCCACTAGAGGAAACAGCCACCAGAGGAAACAGCCACGAGAGGAAACAGCCAGTAGAGGAAACAGCCGCCAGAAGAAACAGCCGCTAGAGGAAACAGCCACTAGAGGAAACAGCCACTAGAGGAAACAGCCACTAGAGGAAACAGCCACTAGAGGAAACGGCCACTAGAGGAAACAGCCACTAGAGGAAACAGCCACTAGAGGAAACAGCCACTAGAGGAAACAGCCACTAGAGGAAACAGCCACCAGAGGAAACAGCCACGAGAGGAAACAGCCAGTAGAGGAAACAGCCACTAGAGGAAACAGCCACTAGAGGAAACAGCCGCCAGAAGAAACAGCCGCCAGAGGAAACAGCCGCCAGAGGAAACAGCCGCTAGAGGAAACAGCCGCTAGAGGAAACAGCCGCTAGAGGAAACAGCCACTAGAGGAAACAGCCACTAGAGGAAACAGCCAACAGAGGAAACAGCCACGAGAGGAAACAGCCAGAAGAGGAAACAGCCGCCAGAAGAAACAGCCGCTAGAGGAAACAGCCACTAGAGGAAACAGCCACTAGAGGAAACAGCCACTAGAGGAAACAGCCGCTAGAGGAAACAGCCGCTAGAGGAAACAGCCGCTAGAGGAAACAGCCGCTAGAGGAAACAGCCGCTAGAGGAAACAGCCGCTAGAGGAAACAGCCGCTAGAGGAAACAGCCGCTAGAGGAAACAGCCACTAGAGCAAACAGCCACAAGAGAAAACAGCCACAAGAGAAAACAGCCACTTGAGGAAACAGCCACTAGAGGAAACAGCCACTAGAGGAAACAGCCACTAGAGGAAACAGCCACAAGAGAAAACAGCCACAAGAGAAAACAGCCACTAGAGGAAACAGCCACTAGAGGAAACAGCCATTAGAGGAAACAGCCACAAGAGAAAACAGCCACAAGAGAAAACAGCCACTTGAGGAAACAGCCACTAGAGGAAACAGCCACTAGAGGAAACAGCCACTAGAGGAAACAGCCACTAGAGGAAACAGCCACAAGAGAAAACAGCCACAAGAGAAAACAGCCACTAGAGGAAACAGCCACTAGAGGAAACAGCCATTAGAGGAAACAGCCACTAGAGGAAACAGCCACCAGAGGAAACAGCCACGAGAGGAAACAGCCAGTAGAGGAAACAGCCGCCAGAAGAAACAGCCACTAGAGGAAACAGCCACTAGAGGAAACAGCCACTAGAGGAAACGGCCACTAGAGGAAACGGCCACTAGAGGAAACAGCCACTAGAGGAAACAGCCACTAGAGGAAACAGCCACTAGAGGAAACAGCCACCAGAGGAAACAGCCAGTAGAGGAAACAGCCACTAGAGGAAACAGCCACTAGAGGAAACAGCCACTAGAGGAAACAGCCACAAGAGAAAACAGCCACAAGAGAAAACAGCCACTTGAGGAAACAGCCACTAGAGGAAACAGCCACAAGAGAAAACAGCCACAAGAGAAAACAGCCACTTGAGGAAACAGCCACTAGAGGAAACAGCCACTAGAGGAAACAGCCACTAGAGGAAACAGCCACAAGAGAAAACAGCCACAAGAGAAAACAGCCACTAGAGGAAACAGCCACTAGAGGAAACAGCCATTAGAGGAAACAGCCACTAGAGGAAACAGCCACCAGAGGAAACAGCCACGAGAGGAAACAGCCAGTAGAGGAAACAGCCGCCAGAAGAAACAGCCACTAGAGGAAACAGCCACTAGAGGAAACAGCCGCTAGAGGAAACAGCCGCTAGAGGAAACAGCCACGAGAGGAAACAGCCACTAGAGGAAACAGCCCCTAGAGGAAACAGCCGCCAGAAGAAACAGCCGCCAGAGGAAACAGCCGCCAGAGGAAACAGCCGCTAGAGGAAACAGCCGCTAGAGGAAACAGCCGCTAGAGGAAACAGCCACTAGAGGAAACAGCCACTAGAGGAAACAGCCGCCAGAAGAAACAGCCGCCAGAGGAAACAGCCGCCAGAGGAAACAGCCGCTAGAGGAAACAGCCGCTAGAGGAAACAGCCGCTAGAGGAAACAGCCACCAGAGGAAACAGCCACGAGAGGAAACAGCCACCAGAGGAAACAGCCAGTAGAGGAAACAGCCGCCAGAAGAAACAGCCGCTAGAGGAAACAGCCACTAGAGGAAACAGCCACTAGAGCAAACAGCCACCAGAGGAAACAGCCACGAGAGGAAACAGCCGCCAGAAGAAACAGCCGCTAGAGGAAACAGCCACTAGAGGAAACAGCCACTAGAGGAAACAGCCACTAGAGGAAACAGCCGCCAGAAGAAACAGCCGCCAGAGGAAACAGCCGCCAGAGGAAACAGCCGCTAGAGGAAACAGCCGCTAGAGGAAACAGCCGCTAGAGGAAACAGCCACTAGAGGAAACAGCCACCAGAGGAAACAGCCACGAGAGGAAACAGCCACCAGAGGAAACAGCCAGTAGAGGAAACAGCCGCCAGAAGAAACAGCCGCTAGAGGAAACAGCCACTAGAGGAAACAGCCACTAGAGGAAACAGCCACTAGAGGAAACAGCCGCCAGAAGAAACAGCCGCCAGAGGAAACAGCCGCCAGAGGAAACAGCCGCTAGAGGAAACAGCCGCTAGAGGAAACAGCCGCTAGAGGAAACAGCCACCAGAGGAAACAGCCACGAGAGGAAACAGCCACGAGAGGAAACAGCCAGTAGAGGAAACAGCCGCCAGAAGAAACAGCCGCTAGAGGAAACAGCCACTAGAGGAAACAGCCACTAGAGGAAACAGCCACTAGAGGAAACAGCCACTAGAGGAAACAGCCACTAGAGGAAACAGCCACAAGAGAAAACAGCCACAAGAGAAAACAGCCACTAGAGGAAACAGCCACTAGAGGAAACAGCCATTAGAGGAAACAGCCACTAGAGGAAACAGCCACCAGAGGAAACAGCCACGAGAGGAAACAGCCAGTAGAGGAAACAGCCGCCAGAAGAAACAGCCGCTAGAGGAAACAGCCACTAGAGGAAACAGCCACTAGAGGAAACAGCCACTAGAGGAAACAGCCACTAGAGGAAACGGCCACTAGAGGAAACAGCCACTAGAGGAAACAGCCACTAGAGGAAACAGCCACTAGAGGAAACAGCCACTAGAGGAAACAGCCACCAGAGGAAACAGCCACGAGAGGAAACAGCCAGTAGAGGAAACAGCCACTAGAGGAAACAGCCACTAGAGGAAACAGCCGCCAGAAGAAACAGCCGCCAGAGGAAACAGCCGCCAGAGGAAACAGCCGCTAGAGGAAACAGCCGCTAGAGGAAACAGCCGCTAGAGGAAACAGCCACTAGAGGAAACAGCCACTAGAGGAAACAGCCAACAGAGGAAACAGCCACGAGAGGAAACAGCCAGTAGAGGAAACAGCCGCCAGAAGAAACAGCCGCTAGAGGAAACAGCCACTAGAGGAAACAGCCACTAGAGGAAACAGCCGCTAGAGGAAACAGCCGCTAGAGGAAACAGCCGCTAGAGGAAACAGCCGCTAGAGGAAACAGCCGCTAGAGGAAACAGCCGCTAGAGGAAACAGCCGCTAGAGGAAACAGCCACTAGAGCAAACAGCCACAAGAGAAAACAGCCACAAGAGAAAACAGCCACTTGAGGAAACAGCCACTAGAGGAAACAGCCACTAGAGGAAACAGCCACTAGAGGAAACAGCCACAAGAGAAAACAGCCACAAGAGAAAACAGCCACTAGAGGAAACAGCCACTAGAGGAAACAGCCATTAGAGGAAACAGCCACAAGAGAAAACAGCCACAAGAGAAAACAGCCACTTGAGGAAACAGCCACTAGAGGAAACAGCCACTAGAGGAAACAGCCACTAGAGGAAACAGCCACAAGAGAAAACAGCCACAAGAGAAAACAGCCACTAGAGGAAACAGCCACTAGAGGAAACAGCCATTAGAGGAAACAGCCACTAGAGGAAACAGCCACCAGAGGAAACAGCCACGAGAGGAAACAGCCAGTAGAGGAAACAGCCGCCAGAAGAAACAGCCACTAGAGGAAACAGCCACTAGAGGAAACAGCCACTAGAGGAAACGGCCACTAGAGGAAACGGCCACTAGAGGAAACAGCCACTAGAGGAAACAGCCACTAGAGGAAACAGCCACTAGAGGAAACAGCCACCAGAGGAAACAGCCAGTAGAGGAAACAGCCACTAGAGGAAACAGCCACTAGAGGAAACAGCCACTAGAGGAAACAGCCACTAGAGGAAACAGCCACAAGAGAAAACAGCCACAAGAGAAAACAGCCACTTGAGGAAACAGCCACTAGAGGAAACAGCCACTAGAGGAAACAGCCACTAGAGGAAACAGCCACTAGAGGAAACAGCCACTAGAGGAAACAGCCATTAGAGGAAACAGCCACTAGAGGAAACAGCCACCAGAGGAAACAGCCACGAGAGGAAACAGCCAGTAGAGGAAACAGCCGCCAGAAGAAACAGCCACTAGAGGAAACAGCCACTAGAGGAAACAGCCACTAGAGGAAACGGCCACTAGAGGAAACAGCCACTAGAGGAAACAGCCACTAGAGGAAACAGCCACCAGAGGAAACAGCCAGTAGAGGAAACAGCCACTAGAGGAAACAGCCACTAGAGGAAACAGCCACTAGAGGAAACAGCCACTAGAGGGCGCCCTGCTCTGCGACCCGCCGCTCTTTTGCTTTCTCATTTTCTCGCGCTTCATTCGTTTCTGCGGTTTCTCCGTCTAACCTGTGCTTTCTTCCTGTCCGCCCCGCCCCCTCGTTTCCGTTTGGCCCTGCCCCCTCGTTTCCGGTTGGCCCCGCCCCCTCGTTTCCGGTTGGCCCCGCCCCCTTGTTTCCGGTCGGTCGTAGGTTTATCCTCAGCCGTTATCGAGCCTAGTAAGTGTTTTCAGACTGAACGTTCTCTCTTCCCCCGGCACGCTCACGGTCTGTCACGCCCCCTGCTGTCCGCACTCGTGTGTTGCACCCATCCCTGGCGCTTCACCTGCAGGGGGCTCTTCACCTGCAGGGGGCGCTTCACCTGCAGGGGGCGCTTCACCTGCAGGAGGCGCTTCACCTGCAGGGGGCGCTTCACCTGCAGGGGGCGCTTCACCTGCAGGAGGGGGCTCTTCACCTGCAGGGGGCGCTTCACCTGCAGGGGGCTCTTCACCTGCAGGGGGCGCTTCACCTAGGGGGCTCTTCACCTGCAGGGGGCGCTTCACCTGCAGGAGGCGCTTCACCTGCAGGAGGCGCTTCACCTGCAGGAGGGGGCTCTTCACCTGCAGGGGGCGCTTCACCTGCAGGGGGCTCTTCACCTGCAGGGGGCGCTTCACCTAGGGGGCTCTTCACCTGCAGGGGGCGCTTCACCTGCAGGGGGCTCTTCACCTGCAGGGGGCGCTTCACCTGCAGGGGGCGCTTCACCTGCAGGAGGCGCTTCACCTGCAGGAGGCGCTTCACCTGCAGGAGGCGCTTCACCTGCAGGGGGCGCTTCACCTGCAGGAGGCGCTTCACCTGCAGGGGGCGCTTCACCTGCAGGGGGCGCTTCACCTGCAGGAGGCGCTTCACCTGCAGGAGGCGCTTCACCTGCAGGAGGGGGCTCTTCACCTGCAGGGGGCGCTTCACCTGCAGGGGGCTCTTCACCTGCAGGGGGCGCTTCACCTAGGGGGCTCTTCACCTGCAGGGGGCGCTTCACCTGCAGGAGGCGCTTCACCTGCAGGAGGCGCTTCACCTGCAGGAGGGGGCTCTTCACCTGCAGGGGGCGCTTCACCTGCAGGGGGCTCTTCACCTGCAGGGGGCGCTTCACCTAGGGGGCTCTTCACCTGCAGGGGGCGCTTCACCTGCAGGAGGCGCTTCACCTAGGGGGCTCTTCACCTGCAGGGGGCTCTTCACCTGCAGGAGGCGCTTCACCTGCAGGGGGCGCTTCACCTGCAGGGGGCTCTTCACCTGCAGGGGGCGCTTCACCTGCAGGGGGCGCTTCATCTGCAGGGGGCGCTTCACCTGCAGGGGGCGCTTCACCTGCAGGGGGCTCTGCACCTGTCCTAGTCCTGCTTTAGTCCTGCTTTAGTCCTGGTTTAGTCCTGGTTTAGACCTGGTTTAGACCTGGTTTAGACCTGGTTTAGACCTGGTTTAGTCCTGGTTTAGTCCTGCTTTAGTCCTGCTTTAGTCCTGCTTTAGTCCTGGTTTAGACCTGGTTTAGACCTGGTTTAGTCCTGGTTTAGACCTGGTTTAGACCTGCTTTAGTCCTGCTTTAGTCCTGGTTTAGTCCTGGTTTAGTCCTGGTTTAGACCTGGTTTAGACCTGGTTTAGTCCTGGTTTAGTCCTGGTTTAGACCTGGTTTAGACCTGGTTTAGACCTGGTTTAGTCCTGGTTTAGACCTGGTTTAGACCTGGTTTAGACCTGGTTTAGACCTGCTTTAGTCCTGGTTTAGACCTGGTTTAGACCTGGTTTAGTCCTGGTTTAGACCTGGTTTAGACCTGCTTTAGTCCTGCTTTAGTCCTGGTTTAGTCCTGGTTTAGTCCTGGTTTAGACCTGGTTTAGACCTGGTTTAGTCCTGGTTTAGTCCTGCTTTAGTCCTGCTTTAGTCCTGCTTTAGTCCTGGTTTAGACCTGGTTTAGACCTGGTTTAGTCCTGGTTTAGACCTGGTTTAGACCTGCTTTAGTCCTGCTTTAGTCCTGGTTTAGTCCTGGTTTAGACCTGGTTTAGACCTGGTTTAGACCTGGTTTAGACCTGGTTTAGTCCTGGTTTAGTCCTGCTTTAGTCCTGCTTTAGTCCTGCTTTAGTCCTGGTTTAGACCTGGTTTAGACCTGGTTTAGTCCTGGTTTAGACCTGGTTTAGACCTGCTTTAGTCCTGCTTTAGTCCTGGTTTAGTCCTGGTTTAGTCCTGGTTCTTAATAACGTGTGTTTGCAGTATTCTCCGACCATGAGGGCCTCGTATCTCTCGATGACTGAGGACCAGAGCCGACACAGACACACGTAGAGCGCCCCCGCTGACCACAGGAGGAACTGCATGTACCCCAGCCTCAAAGGACACAGAGGAGAAGCCTGGACCTGGACCTGGACCTGGACCTGGACCTGGACCTGGGTCTGGACCTGGGTCTGGACCTGGGTCTGGACCTGGACCTGGACCTGGACCTGGACCTGGACCTGGACCTGGGTCTGGACCTGGGTCTGGACCTGGGTCTGGACCTGGACCTGGACCTGGACCTGGACCTGGACCTTGGACTGGTTTCTTGTGGTGCTTCGGGTCAGAAAGAGTTCAAACACTGGAAGATTGAAAAACACAAAAATGTTTTTCATTTGAGATTTTATTGTATAAAATGATGAAAATGCAACTCTGTGAAATATAGATCGATTTTGTGAATTGTCTCCATTAACAGAGCCAAGAAGTGTTTTTTAAATGAAAAAGTTCTGTCCAAACTAATGGGAAATTAATTGTCAATAAAATAAATAATTTGACATTTTTAACTCTGAAAAAACATGTTCCAAGTTTGAATTTCAGTCGCTGAACTTGCCGAATGTTTCAGTTTGAATTTGGAAAAAAGAACAAATAAAAGCTTTAAAATGTCATCTTTTAAATATTTTTTTTCTGGTTAAATGCTTGAAAATCTTTACATTCAAATTTAAAAGATGCATTTTTAAACAGAGACAAACTCATTAGAATGAAACTATTCAAACTGTTTTTTCAGGGTTAAAAACGTGTTTAGTTTGAGTTAGTTATTATTTCTACAAGATTTACTGCCGATGTAAGGTTTATTTATAGTATTTTTATGATCATGAACAAAGAAGGAACTGTAGTTTTTTTAATAAGATCATTCTGTTTAATGTGAATTTCAATCGTTTCAGGGTCAAATGCATCAATCACATCAATAGACCTGGTTTAGTCCTGGTTTAGTCCTGGTTTAGACCTGGTTTAGACCTGGTTTAGACCTGGTTTAGACCTGGTTTAGTCCTGGTTTAGACCTGGTTTAGACCTGGTTTAGTCCTGGTTTAGTCCTGGTTTAGACCCGGTTTAGTCCTGGTTTAGTCCTGGTTTAGTCCTGGTTTAGTCCTGCTTTAGTCCTGGTTTAGTCCTGCTTTAGTCCTGGTTTAGTCCTGCTTTAGTCCTGGTTTAGTCCTGGTTTAGACCCGGTTTAGTCCTGGTTTAGTCCTGGTTTAGACCCGGTTTAGTCCTGGTTTAGTCCTGGTTTAGTCCTGGTTTAGTCCTGCTTTAGTCCTGGTTTAGTCCTGCTTTAGTCCTGCTTTAGTCCTGGTTTAGTCCTGCTTTAGTCCTGGTTTAGTCCTGGTTTAGACCTGGTTTACTCCTGGTTTAGTCCTGGTTTAGACCTGGTTTAGACCTGGTTTAGTCCTGGTTTAGTCCTGGTTTAGTCCTGGTTTAGTCCTGCTTTAGTCCTGGTTTAGTCCTGGTTTAGACCCGGTTTAGACCCGGTTTAGACCCGGTTTAGTCCCGGTTTAGACCTGGTTTAGACCCGGTTTAGTCCTGGTTTGGACCCGGTTTAGTCCTGGTTTAGTCCTGGTTTAGACCTGGTTTAGTCCTGGTTTAGTCCTGCTTTAGTCCTGGTTTAGTCCTGCTTTAGTCCTGCTTTAGTCCTGGTTTAGTCCTGGTTTAGACCTGGTTTAGTCCTGGTTTAGTCCTGGTTTAGTCCTGGTTTAGACCCGGTTTAGACCCGGTTTAGTCCTGGTTTGGACCCGGTTTAGTCCTGGTTTAGACCTGGTTTAGTCCTGGTTTAGTCCTGCTTTAGTCCTGGTTTAGACCTGGTTTAGTCCTGGTTTAGACCTGGTTTAGTGCTGGTTTAGACCTGGTTTACTCCTGGTTTAGACCTGGTTTAGTCCTGGTTTAGACCTGGTTCAGTCCTGGTTTAGACCTGGTTTAGTCCTGGTTTAGTCCTGGTTTAGTCCTGGTTTAGACCTGGTTCAGTCCTGGTTTAGTCCTGGTTTAGACCTGGTTTAGTCCTGGTTTAGTCCTGGTTTAGTCCTGGTTTAGTCCTGGTTCAGTCCTGGTTTAGTCCTGGTTTAGACCAGGTTTAGTCCTGGTTTAGTCCTGGTTTAGACCTGGTTTAGTCCTGGTTTAGTCCTGGTTTAGTCCTGGTTTAGTCCTGGTTCAGTCCTGGTTTAGTCCTGGTTTAGACCAGGTTTAGTCCTGGTTTAGTCCTGGTTTAGACCTGGTTTAGTCCTGGTTTAGTCCTGGTTTAGTCCTGGTTTAGTCCTGGTTTAGTCCTGGTTTAGTCCTGTAAATATCTGTAGAACACTTTTACTTTTTTTTAAACCTTGTGCCATTTTAATGTTTTTTTTCACATTTTTGGTGAATCACACTTTTCCCTCATAAGTGGATAAAAGAGCCACAAACGGCTGTAAAAGAGGATTTCTTCTGTAACAAAGTGAACACAGGTCGGACTGTGCGGCCGCTGCAGCGTTCTGAGCCTCAGACTCATGTCACATCAATAAAACATGTTTGGACTTTTATTCCTTGTTCTGTTCAGTCGTTACAGTTTGAACTCATATTGTTGTAAAAGGTGAAATGATTTGAACATTAATTGTTCTATTTTGTGCTAAAAATGTTGCTCTCAATCAATACCAAACAGAACCAGGAGGTGGCAGCAAAGGTCCATGTTATACTTCCATCTCCTGTAAAATATGATTCATACATTGAACTGTTCTGCAACTAAAGCTTCAGAAGTATTCAACTTTTATTTTATTCTTCAAGACATTTAGTTTTAAATTTAAGACTTTAGAGACTTCCTAAAATCAAACTAAAACTTTCATGTTAAATTCATATCAAAATCATACGTTTGAGACACTTTTGACACATTTGTGCTCGTTTGATGAAAGAAAGGGCAAGAATCAGAATAGTTAGAATGAATCAAATGTTTGATCTAGTACAATTCTAATCCAGATGAACAGAGCGCTTACCGTCTGTCGCCAGGCGGTCCGGACACGCCTCTAACCCTGGTGCTTGACATTTTATAACATTTCAATATGTTATATGTTAGTATGATGAAGGGAGATAATGAGCTATTTCATGATGTGTCCCTGTCTGACCGGCTCATCAGGTGAAAGATTTAGGACCAATGACTAAAAGACTAACCTCTGTTACTGAACTTCCCCCAGTTACAGAGACATAAGATAAGATAAACCTTTAATGTCACACAAGGGGAAATTTTGTTGTTACAACGCAGTAGAAACAGGAGGAAAGGACAGATTATAGAAGTTTCACACAAAAAAAACACACTCTTAATAGAACTCTTAGGAACTCTTGGGAAATAAAATAAAATAGATGAATAAAAAATAAAAATAAGATGATAATAATAAAATAATGATAGTAGAATAAAATAAAGTAAAAATAGCTAGCAGAAGACTAGCTAATACTATTAGCAGGTAAGTAAACAGAATAAAAAACAAAATAGAACACTCTTATTTACAGGTATTGCACATGGTTACATCAGTACTGCACATGTTCAGGGCAGTGTTTGTTATAAAGTCTGACAGCAGCAGAAGGAAAGACCTGCAAAACCTTTCCTTCACACAGAGGGTGGATCAGTCTCTCACTGAAGCTGCTCTCCAGAGCGGACAGAGTGTCCTGCCGGGGACAGAGTGTCCTGCAGGGGACAGAGTGTCCTGCAGGGGACAGAGTGTCCTGCAGGGGGCGACACTCATGGTCCAGCATAGATGTGAGTTTAGCCTGGACCCTTCTGTCCCCCACCTCCTGCACCGAGTCCAGAGCACAGCCCAGGACGGAGCTGGACTTCTTGATGACTCTGTCCAGCTTCTTCCTCTCCCTCTCTGTGATGCTGCTGCTCCAGCAGGCCACACCTACAGGAGCTGATGCCACCACAGAGTCAGAGAAGGTCTTCAGGAGTGGCCCTGTCAGGAGTGGCCCTGTCAGGAGTGGCCCTGTCAGGAGTGGCCCTGTCAGGAGTGGCCCTGTCAGGAGCGGCCCTGTCAGGAGTGGCCGTGTCACTCCAAAAGACCTGAGTCTCCTCAGGAGGTAGAGCCGACTCTGGCTCTTCCTGTACAGTGCGTCTGTGTTATGAGTCCAGTCCAGTTTGTGGTTCAGATGAACACCAGGTCCTTGTATGAGTCACTCTCTCAATGTCCCGTCCCTGGATGTTCACTGGTGAGGGGGGCGTGGCCTCTGTAGAAGTCCACCACCTTCTCCTTGGTCTTCCCCGCGTTGATGAGGAGGTGGTTCCGCTGACACCAGTCCACAAAGTCCTGCTCCAGTCCTCTGTCCTCCGCATCATCGTCGTCCGTAATGAGTCCGATGATGGCAGAGTTATCAGAGAACTTCTGCAGGACACAGCTGTCCGTGTCGTGTCTGAAGTCTGCAGTGTAGAGGGTGAAGAGAAAGGGCGCGAGGACAGTGCCCTGGGGCGCCCCCACACTGCAGGTCCCCCACACTGCAGGTCCGAGTGTCAGACACACAGTCCCGGGCTCTCACTAACTGGGGTCGGTCTGTGAGGTAGTCCAGGATCCACTCTGCCAGGTCGTCCTCCACACCAGCTGTCTCCAGCTTGTCCCTCAGGAGCTGATGGTGTTGAAGGCGCTGGAAAGATCGAAGAACAGGATCCTCACAGAGCTGCCAGGCTTCTCCAGGTGAGAGAGAGAGCGGTGCAGCAGGAGATGACGGCGTCCTCCACTCCGATGTCAGGCCGGTATGCAAACTGCAGCGGGTCCATGGCTGAGCTCACGGTGGAGCGGAGGTGGTCCAGGACCAGCCGCTCCAGTGTCTTCATCAGGTGGGACGTGAGAGCCACTGGCCTGAAGCTGTTGAGGTCTTTGGGGCGCGGTGTCTTAGGCACAGGTACCAGACAGGAGGTCTTCCAGGCCTGTGGTACCACCCTCAGCTTCAGGCTCATGTTGAAGACATGCTCCATAACTCCACACAGTTCATCTGCAGGACTTAAGGAGCCTGGGGCTGATGCCTCAGGTCCCGCTGCCTTCCTCACTTTAATCCTCTTCAGCTCTCTCCTCACCTGTGCTGCTGTGACAGTCAGTGGTTGGCAGGGGGACTGTGTGCTGGGGGGATGGGTGAGTCCAGGTGAAGTGGGGAGCTGATGGTCCGGAGCAGAGGTGTGAAGGGGAACGGGGGTGGGCCATTGTCCAGCTGTGGAAGAGAGGGCATGCAGCTGTGCAGGGGGAGGGGCGGGTGAATGATCGAATCTCAAGAAGTGAGTATTTAAATCATTCACCCACTGTAGATCCCCCTCTGTCTGGGCAGGGGGGATTTTGAAGCCTGAGATGGTTTTCAGGCTCCTCCCACTCCCTGAATGTTCTTCTGCTGCAGCTGCTCCTCCATCCTCCTCTTGTAGCCGGCCTCAGCCTGCCTGATCTTCCTCCTCAGCTCCTTCTGCACAGTCCTCAGCTCCTCCTTGTTCCCTGACCTGAAGGCTCTCTTCTTCTCCTTCAGCAGAGCCTTCAGTTCACGGTTAATCCATGGCTTGTTGTTTGGAAAACACCGCACCGTCCGGGAGGGAACAATGTTCTCAAAACAGAAGTTGATGTAGTCCGTGATGCACTCTTTGGTGGTGTTGATGGTCATGGTTGTAAAGCTCGGTCCAGACAGTGGTGCTGAAGCAGTCCCTCAGAGCCTCCTCGCTCTCAGCAGACCACATCCTCACCTCACGGGACACCACAGGCTGCCTGCGCACGATGGGTTCATACACAGGCCTCAGATGTACAAGGTTGTGGTCCGAGCTGCCCAGGGGAGGGAGGGGGGAGGAGCCTCCTGGTGTTGGCAAAGAATAAATCCGAAGTTTTAATGTCTCTGGTGGGGCAGGTAACATACTGGGTGTATGTTGGTAGAACAGAAGAGGGAGAAGCGTGGTTAAAATCACCAGAGACGAGGAAGAGAGCCTGTGGATGCTGTGTTTTGCATCTGCTTGTGATGGAGAACAATGCTTCACAGGCATTGTCAGAGTTAGCAGACGGGGCAGATAATATGGCCTCATGCTGACGGCTAACAGTTCAATATCTCTGTTACACAGTTGTTCTCTGACTGTGACGTGGTTTGATCAACACCACTTCTCATGCACAAACATCGCGAGGCCTCCTCCTCTTCTCTTTCCGCTCTCCCTTGTTCTGTCTGCGCAGGAGATGAAAATTGTCCAAAGCAACAGTATGATCCGGGATTTCTGGGGTTAGCCAGGTCTCTGTGAGTAAAATGATGCTACAGTCTCTGTGTTCCCGTTCGGACCGTGTGAGAGTCACCAGCTCTGCTGTCTTATTTTGAAGGGACCCATGACGACCCTCGGTACCGCGGGTCTGAAGCGGCTCTTCTTCTGGACATGGTCCGGGTTCAGAGGTGCTGGTGCTGGATCTATCATCATCCAACGTGAACACTCCTATTATTATTATACCTGTGCTTAAGAGGTTTACCACCATTGAGTTGGCCAATGCCTTTTTCTGCATCCCGCTGTCTCCTGGGGTCCGACATGTTTTTGCTTTCACCCACAAGGGTGTGAAATTGCAATACACCAGATGACCACAAGGGTTTAAATTAAGTCCAAACACTGCATCTGTGAGTCCTGAGGGGCCCTGCACATGTCCTCTGTGTAACAGCAGCTATGACAGAAGACTTAAGCTCAGAGTCAACTATTTGGTCTTGGAGATGGTCTCTCAGTTTAGGAGGTCCTCTCTGCCGCACATGGTGGAGGACATGAGGCTGAAGGTCCAGGAGATCCAGGGCTGTGTGGAGCTCAGTGACACAGAGGTCCACAGAGAGAGGGCTGTGGGGCTGCAGGCCTTCACTGATCTCATGCAGTCTGTTCAGAGCCTTCAGGACCGGTTCTTAGAGGAGCTGCAGGAGAAGCAGAGCCGGAGCCACAAACGAGCCCAGGAGCTGGTGCAGCAGCTGGAACAGGAGATCTGTGAGCTGGAGAAGAGCAGCACTGAGGAGGAGCGGCTCTCACGCTCTCAAGACCCCCTCCACTTTCTACAGAACTGCCCTGCACTCACGCCCCCTGCTGGACTGAAGGAGTGGAGCAGCCTGAGCTTTGAGTCGGAGACGTGTGAGGGCAGTGCAGCCCGGGCTCTGTCTGAGCTGGAGAAACATCTCTCTGAAGTGTCTTCAAGATTAGAACTACTGAGAGTGAAGCAGTTTGTGGTGGACGTCTGGATCCAGACACTGCAGCTCCAAGGCTCGTTCTGTCTGAAGATCTCAAACAGGTTCATCACACTGATGTGAAGAAGAAGCTCCCAGATTCTCCTCTGAGGTTTGATCAATATGTTAATGTTCTGGGAAAGCAGAGTTTCTCCTCAGGCAGGTTTTACTTTGAGGTTCAGGTCAAAGGGAAAACAGACTGGGTTTTAGGAGTGGCCCAAGAGTCCATCAACAGGAAGGGAGAGGTCACTGCGACTCCTATAAATGGATTCTGGTGCATCATGTTGAAACACAAAGATTAGTACAGTTTTATACAGTTCCTCTTGTCCTTCTGCCTCTGCAGCGAGCTCCTCAGAAGGTCGGGGTGTTTGTGGACTATGGTGAGGGTCTGGTCTCCTTTTATGATGCAGATTCTGCAGATCTTCTCTTCTCCTTCAGCGGCTGCTGCTTCAGAGAGAAACTGTTTCCATTTTTCTGTCCCGGTTTAAATGCTGGAGGTTCAAACTCTGCTCCTCTGGTCCTCACTGCAGTGGAGACTTTCAGAGGTCAAAGTGACTAAGAACAAGAAGAAAAGTTCTGAACTTCAGTCAAATGTAACTGTGGATACTTTTGACTCCATTTTGGACTGAAAGTACAAAGTACTTATTCTCATTGAGTTGAAATGTCTGAGGTTTTATTTCTATCACGTTCATGGTGACATTGTGTGTCATGTCTCTGTGATTACAATGTTCTATATTCAGTAGATCTATGTTAAAACGATGAAAAACATAACTTTAAATACAGATTAGACTGTTTTGTTGTTTCTACTTGAAAGCTGAGATGTCGAGAGGGCAAGAAATCTGGAAAGAAATGATCAAAAGTGTCTCAAATGTATATGATTTTAACAAGAAAGTATTAATTTGATTTTCGAAAGTCTCTAAAGTCTTTAATTCAAAACTAAATGTCATGAAAAAAATAAAATAGTTCTTTATGGAGGACCACACCTAAATATTTAAGAGATTCTGCCATTTAAATGTGTAAGTCTTTCTAAAGGCCAGAGGGGGCGCCAGTGAGAGAGAATTTCAGTTCTTAGTACATTCAGTTTGTCTCCAGACATTAGACATGGGGGGGGCAATTATTTTCCTCCGAGGGCCATATTCGAGTCCAGGCCTGTAGCGGAGGCCGGTCCACGATCATTGGTGTGAAAAAAAAAAATCCCCAAAATTAAATATCAAATAAAATATCACTTTTCTGTCAAACAAAGGCTATTGAATCTATTATTTAATTCATTTCACGTCATATTTATTAAGGACACAAGTGCAGACAGAAGCCTGAGGGCAAAAAAGGAAGAAAACCCCCCCCCCAAAAAAATGATATTTAAAAAAAATATATATTACTTGAACAAGCTTGGCGGGCCGGATTGAAAGGCCCAGCGGGCTGGATGTGGCTCGCGGGCCGTAGTTTGCCCACCCTTGCTATAGACCAACTTCTTGAAGGAAATGCATCACATGAGGTCTGAAAATGTCTGCTTTGGTTCAAAATAGTACGACATAATCTGCAGTAACTTGTAGTTCTGTCCCATCGATTGTAAAAACATGAAATGTTTGTGATTGTCTCATGTTTTGGACCAATGGTTCCAAGTACAAACCTACGACAGAGTATAAGGGCCAACCCCCCCAAAAATAATGCGAGGCACCGCCAGAATAAAGTCATTACATTTCTACATTAAAGTCACAATCTTATGACATTAAAGTTGAAGTCAAGAAAAAGTCGTAAATTAACGAGCATAAACTCAGAATTTAACGATTAAGTCGTAGTTTTAGGGGCCGGTGTCAATGTTCCGATTCAAAGTGACGTGAGCAGTTCACTTTCAGCACCACGGCCAGCACCAGGCGAATGAACGGGCTTGGATGATTAAACAGTTTAGAACGACATAAAAGCCTGTGATAGATGTTAAAGTGTTTCACGTGTGTTTATTACAAGACAAGACACTTTCCTGTTACACAAACGTCCACAAACGTCCACAAAAAAGCCCGCAGACAGGAGGAGGAGCCGGCAGACAGGAGGAGGAGCCGGCAGACAGGAGGAGGAGCCGGCAGACAGGAGGAGGAGCCGGCAGACAGGAGGAGGAGCCCGCAGACAGGAGGAGGAGCCCGCAGACAGGAGGAGGAGCCCGCAGACAGGAGGAGGAGCCGGCAGACAGGAGGAGGAGCCCGAGGAGGAGCCGGCAGACAGGAGGAGGAGCCGGCAGACAGGAGGAGGAGCCGGCAGACAGGAGGAGGAGCCCGCAGACAGGAGGAGGAGCCCGCAGACAGGAGGAGGAGCCGGCAGACAGGAGGAGGAGCCGGCAGACAGGAGGAGGAGCCCGCAGACAGGAGGAGGAGCCCGCAGACAGGAGGAGGAGCCCGCAGACAGGAGGAGGAGCCCGCAGACAGGAGGAGGAGCCCGAGGAGGAGCCGGCAGACAGGAGGAGGAGCCGGCAGACAGGAGGAGGAGCCGGCAGACAGGAGGAGGAGCCGGCAGACAGGAGGAGGAGCCCGCAGACAGGAGGAGGAGCCCGCAGACAGGAGGAGGAGCCGGCAGACAGGAGGAGGAGCCCGAGGAGGAGCCGGCAGACAGGAGGAGGAGCCGGCAGACAGGAGGAGGAGCCGGCAGACAGGAGGAGGAGCCGGCAGACAGGAGGAGGAGCCGGCAGACAGGAGGAGGAGCCCGCAGACAGGAGGAGGAGCCCGCAGACAGGAGGAGGAGCCGGCAGACAGGAGGAGGAGCCGGCAGACAGGAGGAGGAGCCCGCAGACAGGAGGAGGAGCCCGCAGACAGGAGGAGGAGCCCGCAGACAGGAGGAGGAGCCCGCAGACAGGAGGAGGAGCCCGAGGAGGAGCCGGCAGACAGGAGGAGGAGCCGGCAGACAGGAGGAGGAGCCGGCAGACAGGAGGAGGAGCCGGCAGACAGGAGGAGGAGCCCGCAGACAGGAGGAGGAGCCCGCAGACAGGAGGAGGAGCCCGCAGACAGGAGGAGGAGCCCGAGGAGGAGCCGGCAGACAGGAGGAGGAGCCGGCAGACAGGAGGAGGAGCCGGCAGACAGGAGGAGGAGCCCGCAGACAGGAGGAGGAGCCCGCAGACAGGAGGAGGAGCCGGCAGACAGGAGGAGGAGCCGGCAGACAGGAGGAGGAGCCCTCAGACAGGAGGAGGAGCCCGCAGACAGGAGGAGGAGCCCGCAGACAGGAGGAGGAGCCCGCAGAGGGGAGGAGGAGCCGGCAGACAGGAGGAGGAGCCGGCAGACAGGAGGAGGAGCCCGCAGAGAGGAGGAGGAGCCGGCAGACAGGAGGAGGAGCCGGCAGACAGGAGGAGGAGCCCGCAGACAGGAGGAGGAGCCCGCAGACAGGAGGAGGAGCCGGTAGACAGGAGGAGGAGCCCGCAGAGAGGAGGAGGAGCCGGCAGACAGGAGGAGGAGCCCGCAGACAGGAGGAGGAGCCCGCAGACAGGAGGAGGAGCCCGCAGACAGGAGGAGGAGCCCGAGGAGGAGCCGGCAGACAGGAGGAGGAGCCGGCAGACAGGAGGAGGAGCCGGCAGACAGGAGGAGGAGCCCGCAGACAGGAGGAGGAGCCCGCAGACAGGAGGAGGAGCCGGCAGACAGGAGGAGGAGCCGGCAGACAGGAGGAGGAGCCCTCAGACAGGAGGAGGAGCCCGCAGACAGGAGGAGGAGCCCGCAGACAGGAGGAGGAGCCCGCAGAGGGGAGGAGGAGCCGGCAGACAGGAGGAGGAGCCGGCAGACAGGAGGAGGAGCCCGCAGACAGGAGGAGGAGCCCGCAGACAGGAGGAGGAGCCGGTAGACAGGAGGAGGAGCCCGCAGACAGGAGGAGGAGCCCGCAGACAGGAGGAGGAGCCCGCAGACAGGAGGAGGAGCCCGCAGACAGGAGGAGGAGCCGGCAGACAGGAGGAGCACGCCCTCTGAGTGCCCTGGACCAGCCTCACCCACACCCTCTCTGCCTCTGTGAGAGGTCAAGGATTGAAGCAGCCAGGAGCCTGTAGAGGTCAAAGGTCAGAGCCAGGAGCCTGTACAGGTGAGAGAACACTCACAACAACAGCAGCAGGAGGTGAACATAGTTCTTCAGTCGCTCTGTTCTACTATGAAATACATTTGATGCTTTATATGCTCTAAATTGCAATAGTTTGTTTACTCTGTGACTTGACCTTTGACCTCACTGCAGATATGAAGGCCTCTTTCTCACAGCCGCAAACTCGACTGTGTTTAGTCGTGAGAGCAGAGGAGTCTCAACGTGATCTGAAGAACTCCATTGAAAGTGACACAACGATGAGCGAAAACAAACACAATCCATGTTATAAACGGGAGAAAAAACAACTGATTTGACCCATGAGCATTTTCACCCCGAAAAATATAAAAAAGAATAAGCAGTGTCAAAATAACTAAAATAACTATATCGCTCATTTACTGTAGCTCTATTTTCCCTATTTGGACTCACTCCAGTATTTGGACTGTATTTGTCCAGAGACAATAAAACGCTCATAACTGCAGTAAATAATCTTCAGTGGACGAAGAAGAAGAAGAAGAAGAAGAAGAAGGTGTTCTCTGAGCCAGTGTCCACTCCATGTGTCCACTCCATGTGTCCACTCCATGTGGACACTCCATGTGGACACTCCATGTGGACACTCCATGTGTCCACTCCATGTGGACACTCCATGTGGACACTCCATGTGTCCACTCCATGTGGACACTCCATGTGGACACTCCATGTGGACAATCCATGTGTCCACTCCATGTGTCCACTCCATGTGGACACTCCATGTGTCCACTCCATGTGGACACTCCATGTGGACACTCCATGTGGACACTCCATGTGTCCACTCCATGTGGACACTCCATGTGTCCACTCCATGTGGACACTCCTTGTGGACACTCCATGTGGACACTCCATGTGGACACTCCATGTGTCCACTCCATGTGGACACTCCATGTGGACACTCCATGTGGACACTCCATGTGTCCACTCCATGTGGACACTCCTTGTGGACACTCCATGTGGACACTCCATGTGGACACTCCATGTGTCCAGTGGACACATGGAGTGGACACTCCATGTGGACACTCCATGTGGACACTCCTTGTGGACACTCCATGTGGACACTCCATGTGGACACTCCATGTGGACACTCCATGTGGACAATCCATGTGTCCACTCCATGTGGACACTCCTTGTGGACACTCCATGTGGACACTCCATGTGGACACTCCATGTGGACAATCCATGTGTCCACTCCATGTGGACACTCCTTGTGGACACTCCATGTGGACACTCAATGTGGACACTCCATGTGTCCACTCCTTGTAGACACTCCATGTGGACACTCCATGTGGACACTCCATGTGTCCACTCCATGTGGACACTCCATGTGGACACTCCATGTGTCCACTCCATGTGGACACTCCATGTGGACACTCCATGTGGACACTCCTTGTGGACACTGCATGTGGACACTCCATGTGGACACTCCATGTGGACACTCCATGTGGACACTCCTTGTGGACACTGCATGTGGACACTCCATGTGGACACTCCATGTGGACACTCCATGTGGACACTCCTTGTGGACACTCCATGTGGACACTCCATGTGTCCACTCCTTGTGGACACTCCATGTGGACACTCCATGTGGACACTCCTTGTGGACACTCCATGTGGACACTCCATGTGTCCACTCCTTGTGGACACTCCATGTGGACACTCCATGTGGACACTCCATGTGGACACTCCATGTGGACACTCCTTGTGGACACTCCATGTGGACACTCCATGTGGACACTCCTTGTGGACACTCCATGTGGACACTCCATGTGTCCACTCCATGTGGACACTCCTTGTGGACACTCCATGTGGACACTCCATGTGGACACTCCATGTGGACACTCCATGTGTCCACTCCTTGTGGACACTCCATGTGGACACTCCATGTGGACACTCCTTGTGGACACTCCATGTGGACACTCCATGTGTCCACTCCTTGTGGACACTCCATGTGGACACTCCATGTGTCCACTCCTTGTGGACACTCCATGTGGACACTCCATGTGGACACTCCATGTGTCCACTCCATGTGGACACTCCATGTGGACACTCCATGTGGACACTCCTTGTGGACACTCCATGTGGACACTCCATGTGGACACTCCTTGTGGACACTCCATGTGGACACTCCATGTGTCCACTCCATGTGGACACTCCTTGTGGACACTCCATGTGGACACTCCATGTGGACACTCCATGTGTCCACTCCTTGTGGACACTCCATGTGGACACTCCATGTGGACACTCCATGTGTCCACTCCATGTGGACACTCCATGTGGACACTCCATGTGTCCACTCCTTGTGGACACTCCATGTGGACACTCCATGTGGACACTCCATGTGGACACTCCTTGTGGACACTCCTTGTGGACACTCCATGTGGACACTCCTTGTGGACACTCCATGTGGACACTCCATGTGGACACTCCATGTGTCCACTCCATGTGGACACTCCTTGTGGACACTCCATGTGGACACTCCATGTGGACACTCCTTGTGGACACTCCATGTGGACACTCCATGTGGACACTCCATGTGTCCACTCCGTGTGGACACTCCGTGTGGACACTCCATGTGGACACTCCATGTGGACACCCCTTGTGGACACTCCACATGGAGTGTCCACTCCATGTGGACACTCCATATGGACACTCCATGTGGACACTGCATGTGGACACTCCTTGTGGACACTGCATGTGGACACTCCGTGTGGACACTCCGTGTGGACACTCCATGTGGACACTCCATGTGGACACTCCTTGTGGACACTCCATGTGGACACTCCTTGTGGACACTCCATGTGGACACTCCTTGTGGACACTCCGTGTGGACACTCCGTGTGGACACTCCGTGTGGACACTCCTTGTGGACACTCCTTGTGGACACTCCGTGTGGACACTCCATGTGGACACTCCTTGTGGACACTCCTTGTGGACACTCCGTGTGGACACTCCTTGTGGACACTCCGTGTGGACACTCCGTGTGGACACTCCGTGTGGACACTCCTTGTGGACACTCCGTGTGGACACTCCGTGTGGACACTCCTTGTGGACACTCCTTGTGGACACTCCGTGTGGACACTCCTTGTGGACACTCCGTGTGGACACTCCGTGTGGACACTCCGTGTGGACACTCCTTGTGGACACTCCGTGTGGACACTCCTTGTGGACACTCCTTGTGGACACTCCGTGTGGACACTCCTTGTGGACACTCCGTGTGGACACTCCTTGTGGACACTCCTTGTGGACACTCCGTGTGGACACTCCTTGTGGACACTCCGTGTGGACACTCCGTGTGGACACTCCTTGTGGACACTCCTTGTGGACACTCCGTGTGGACACTCCGTGTGGACACTCCTTGTGGACACTCCTTGTGGACACTCCGTGTGGACACTCCGTGTGGACACTCCTTGTGGACACTCCGTGTGGACACTCCTTGTGGACACTCCTTGTGGACACTCCGTGTGGACACTCCTTGTGGACACTCCTTGTGGACACTCCGTGTGGACACTCCTTGTGGACACTCCGTGTGGACACTCCTTGTGGACACTCCGTGTGGACACTCCTTGTGGACACTCCTTGTGGACACTCCGTGTGGACACTCCTTGTGGACACTCCTTGTGGACACTCCGTGTGGACACTCCTTGTGGACACTCCGTGTGGACACTCCTTGTGGACACTCCGTGTGGACACTCCGTGTGGACACTCCTTGTGGACACTCCTTGTGGACACTCCGTGTGGACACTCCGTGTGGACACTCCTTGTGGACACTCCGTGTGGACACTCCTTGTGGACACTCCTTGTGGACACTCCGTGTGGACACTCCTTGTGGACACTCCTTGTGGACACTCCGTGTGGACACTCCTTGTGGACACTCCGTGTGGACACTCCTTGTGGACACTCCGTGTGGACACTCCTTGTGGACACTCCTTGTGGACACTCCGTGTGGACACTCCTTGTGGACACTCCTTGTGGACACTCCGTGTGGACACTCCTTGTGGACACTCCGTGTGGACACTCCTTGTGGACACTCCATGTGGACACTCCTTGTGGACACTCCGTGTGGACACTCCGTGTGGACACTCCGTGTGGACACTCCTTGTGGACACTCCTTGTGGACACTCCGTGTGGACACTCCATGTGGACACTCCTTGTGGACACTCCTTGTGGACACTCCGTGTGGACACTCCTTGTGGACACTCCGTGTGGACACTCCGTGTGGACACTCCGTGTGGACACTCCTTGTGGACACTCCGTGTGGACACTCCGTGTGGACACTCCTTGTGGACACTCCTTGTGGACACTCCGTGTGGACACTCCTTGTGGACACTCCGTGTGGACACTCCGTGTGGACACTCCGTGTGGACACTCCTTGTGGACACTCCGTGTGGACACTCCTTGTGGACACTCCTTGTGGACACTCCGTGTGGACACTCCTTGTGGACACTCCGTGTGGACACTCCTTGTGGACACTCCTTGTGGACACTCCGTGTGGACACTCCTTGTGGACACTCCGTGTGGACACTCCGTGTGGACACTCCTTGTGGACACTCCTTGTGGACACTCCGTGTGGACACTCCGTGTGGACACTCCTTGTGGACACTCCTTGTGGACACTCCGTGTGGACACTCCGTGTGGACACTCCTTGTGGACACTCCGTGTGGACACTCCTTGTGGACACTCCTTGTGGACACTCCGTGTGGACACTCCTTGTGGACACTCCTTGTGGACACTCCGTGTGGACACTCCTTGTGGACACTCCGTGTGGACACTCCTTGTGGACACTCCGTGTGGACACTCCTTGTGGACACTCCTTGTGGACACTCCGTGTGGACACTCCTTGTGGACACTCCTTGTGGACACTCCGTGTGGACACTCCTTGTGGACACTCCGTGTGGACACTCCTTGTGGACACTCCGTGTGGACACTCCGTGTGGACACTCCTTGTGGACACTCCTTGTGGACACTCCGTGTGGACACTCCGTGTGGACACTCCTTGTGGACACTCCGTGTGGACACTCCTTGTGGACACTCCTTGTGGACACTCCGTGTGGACACTCCTTGTGGACACTCCTTGTGGACACTCCGTGTGGACACTCCTTGTGGACACTCCGTGTGGACACTCCTTGTGGACACTCCGTGTGGACACTCCTTGTGGACACTCCTTGTGGACACTCCGTGTGGACACTCCTTGTGGACACTCCTTGTGGACACTCCGTGTGGACACTCCTTGTGGACACTCCGTGTGGACACTCGCTCAGAGACAAAGGTGAAATGATTTGAACATTAATTGTTCTATTTTGTGCTAAAAATGTTGCTCTCAATCAATACCAAACAGAACCAGGAGGTGGCAGCAAAGGTCCATGTTATACTTCCATCTCCTGTAAAATATGATTCATACATTGAACTGTTCTGCAACTAAAGCTTCAGAAGTATTCAACTTTTATTCATGACATTTAGTTTTAAATTTAATATTTCAGAGACTGAAGTAAAATCAAACTAAAACTTTCTTGTCAAATTCATATGAAAGTCATACGTTTGAGACACTTTTGCCCTCGACATCTGAACAAGTCAAAGATGTTTTAACAGATTTACTGAATATGGAACATTATAAAGACATAAAGATCAAACACGCTCAGAGTTTAACATTTAATCTGCTCCTGATTTATATTTATATTCCAGAAATATTTACAAATTTACACATTCAATGCCTCATTTTTATAACATCATAAAAACTACATTTCACTAAACATTAGAGTAGAACGTGATGATGTCATACATTAGCGTATGTGATGATGTCATACATTAGAGTAGAACGTGATGATGTCATACATTAGAGTAGAACGTGATGATGTCATACATTAGAGTAGAACGTGATGATGTCATACATTAGCGTATGTGATGATGTCATACATTAGAGTAGAACGTGATGATGTCATACATTAGCGTATGTGATGATGTCATACATTAGAGTAGAACGTGATGATGTCATACATTAGAGTATGTGATGATGTCATACATTAGAGTAGAATGTGATGATGTCATACATTAGAGTAGAACGTGATGATGTCATACATTAGAGTAGAACGTGATGATGTCATACATTAGAGTATGTGATGATGTCATACATTAGCGTATGTGATGATGTCATACATTAGAGTATGTGATGATGTCATACATTAGAGTAGAATGTGATGATGTCATACATTAGAGTATGTGATGATGTCATACATTAGCGTATGTGATGATGTCATACATTAGAGTATGTGATGATGTCATACATTAGAGTAGAACGTGATGATGTCATACATTAGCGTATGTGATGATGTCATACATTAGAGTAGAACGTGATGATGTCATACATTAGAGTATGTGATGATGTCATACATTAGAGTAGAACGTGATGATGTCATACATTAGAGTATGTGATGATGTCATACATTAGAGTATGTGATGATGTCATACATTAGAGTATGTGATGATGTCATACGTTAGAGTAGTATGTGATGATGTCATACATTAGAGTAGAATGTGATGATGTCATACATTAGAGTATGTGATGATGTCATACATTAGAGTATGTGATGATGTCATACATTAGAGTATGTGATGATGTCATACGTTAGAGTAGTATGTGATGATGTCATACATTAGAGTAGAATGTGATGATGTCATACATTAGAGTAGAATGTGACGATGTCATACATTAGAGTATGTGATGATGTCATACATTAGAGTAGAATGTGATGATGTCATACATTAGAGTATGTGATGATGTCATACATTAGAGTATGTGATGATGTCATACATTAGAGTATGTGATGATGTCATACATTAGAGTATGTGATGATGTCATACATTAGAGTATGTGATGATGTCATACATTAGAGTAGAATGTGATGATGTCATACATTAGAGTATGTGATGATGTCATACATTAGAGTATGTGATGATGTCATACATTAGAGTATGTGATGATGTCATACATTAGAGTATGTGATGATGTCATACATTAGAGTAGAATGTGATGATGTCATACATTAGAGTATGTGATGATGTCATACATTAGAGTATGTGATGATGTCATACATTAGAGTATGTGATGATGTCATACATTAGAGTATGTGATGATGTCATACATTAGAGTAGAACGTGATGATGTCATACATTTGAGTATGTGATGATGTCATACATTAGAGTAGAATGTGATGATGTCATACGTTAGAGTAGTATGTGATGATGTCATACATTAGAGTAGAACGTGATGATGTCATATATTAGAGTATGTGATGATGTCATACTTTAGAGTAGAATGTGATGATGTCATACATTACAGTAGTATGTGATGATGTCATACATTAGAGTTGAATGTGATGATGTCATACATTAGAGTAGAACGTGATGATGTCATACATTAGAGTATGTGATGATGTCATACTTTCGAGTAGAATGTGATGATGTCATACATTAGAGTAGAACGTGATGATGTCATACATTAGAGTAGTATGTGATGATGTCATACATTAGAGTATGTGATGATGTCATACATTAGAGTAGTATGTGATGATGTCATACATTAGAGTTGAATGTGATGATGTCATACATTAGAGTAGAACGTGATGATGTCATACATTAGAGTATGTGATGATGTCATACATTAGAGTAGTATGTGATGATGTCATACATTAGAGTAGAACGTGATGATGTCATACATTAGAGTATGTGATGATGTCATACATTAGAGTATGTGATGATGTCATACATTAGAGTAGAACGTGATGATGTCATACATTAGAGTATGTGATGATGTCATACATTAGAGTATGTGATGATGTCATACATTAGAGTTGAATGTGATGATGTCATACATTAGAGTAGAACGTGATGATGTCATACATTAGAGTATGTGATGATGTCATACTTTCGAGTAGAATGTGATGATGTCATACATTAGAGTAGAACGTGATGATGTCATACATTAGAGTATGTGATGATGTCATACATTAGAGTATGTGATGATGTCATACATTAGAGTCATACATTAGAGTATGTGATGATGTCATACATTAGAGTAGAACATGATGATGTCATACATTAGAGTAGTATGTGATGATGTCATACATTAGAGTAGTATGTGATGATGTCATACATTAGAGTATGTGATGATGTCATACATTAGAGTATGTGATGATGTCATACATTACAGTAGTATGTGATGATGTCATACATTACAGTAGTATGTGATGATGTCATACATTAGAGTTGAATGTGATGATGTCATACATTAGAGTAGAACGTGATGATGTCATACATTAGAGTATGTGATGATGTCATACATTAGAGTATGTGATGATGTCATACATTACAGTAATATGTGATGATGTCATACATTACAGTAGTATGTGATGTCATACATTAGAGTAGAATGTGATGATGTCATACATTAGAGTAGAACGTGATGATGTCATACATTAGAGTAGGATGTGATGATGTCATACATTAGAGTATGTGATGATGTCATACATTACAGTAGTATGTGATGATGTCATACATTACAGTAGTATGTGATGATGTCATACATTAGAGTTGAATGTGATGATGTCATACATTAGAGTAGAACGTGATGATGTCATACATTAGAGTATGTGATGATGTCATACATTAGAGTATGTGATGATGTCATACATTAGAGTAGAATGTGATGATGTCATACGTTAGAGTAGTATGTGATGATGTCATACATTAGAGTAGAACGTGATGATGTCATACATTAGAGTATGTGATGATGTCATACTTTAGAGTAGAATGTGATGATGTCATACATTACAGTAGTATGTGATGATGTCATACATTAGAGTTGAATGTGATGATGTCATACATTAGAGTAGAACGTGATGTCATACATTAGAGTAGTATGTGATGATGTCATACATTAGAGTATGTGATGATGTCATACATTAGAGTAGAATGTGATGATGTCATACATTAGAGTAGAACGTGATGATGTCATACATTAGAGTAGTATGTGATGATGTCATACATTAGAGTATGTGATGTCATACATTAGAGTAGAACGTGATGATGTCATACATTAGAGTTGAATGTGATGATATCATACATTAGAGTATGTGATGATGTCATACATTAGAGTATGTGATGATGTCATACATTACAGTAGTATGTGATGATGTCATACATTACAGTAGTATGTGATGATGTCATACATTACAGTAGTATGTGATGATGTCATACATTAGAGTAGAATGTGATGATGTCATACATTCAAATCAAATCAAATCAATTTATTTTTGTAAGGCCCAAAATCACAACAACAGTTGCCTCTGAGGGCCACAGGGAGAAATGAATCAACAATGTCTGTGGTGGCGATGAAGTCAGACAATGTCTGTGGTGGCGAGGGACGATGTCCCAGGGTCCTCTGTCCTTAGACTCTCCTTCTCGGCCAGGAAAAACTACAAAAAAAACCTCTTTGGGAAAAAAGCGTAGAAACCTGGAGGAGTTCCAGTGAAGGAGAGATCCGACTCTCACAGACGGACAGACGGACACGAGGAGACTGGAGCTGGACCCACTCTTCAGGCAGAAGAGGGACCGTCTGAGGCGAACTGGACCCACTCTTCAGGCAGATGAGGGACCGTCGGAGTCGAACTGGACCCACTCTTCAGGCAGATGAGGGACCGACTGAGTCGAGCAGGACCCACTCTTCAGGCAGATGAGGGACCGTGGGAGGCGAGCTGGACCCACTCTTCAGGCAGATGAGGGACCGACTGAGGCGAACTGGACCCACTCCTCAGGCAGATGAGGGACCGACTGAGTCGAGCAGGACCCACTCTTCAGGCAGATGAGGGACCGTGGGAGGCGAGCTGGACCCACTCTTCAGGCAGATGAGGGACCGACTGAGGCGAACTGGACCCACTCCTCAGGCAGATGAGGGACCGTCGGAGGCGAGCTGGAGCCACTCTTCAGGCAGATGAGGGACCGTCGGAGGCGAGCTGGAGCCACTCTTCAGGCAGATGAGGGACCGTCCACATGGGGCAGGGACCACTTCACCAGGAGAGGGACATCTGGGTCCACAGGTCCTCAGGAGTGAGAGAAAGAAAAAGAAGGCGGTGAACAGTTTGCAAGTGGAATTAAAAAATAAATATTGTTTGATAGCATAAGTAGTCAGAAGAAGAGGATAGTGCTCAAGCTGTCATACTTCCCCCAGCATAGTTACTCCTAGGGCAGCGTAGCTGAAGCTGTGGGTTTATCTTTCTGTTCCTAACTAGTCTGACCATAAGCGATTTCGAAGAGGAACGTTTTAAGCCTGGACTTAAATGAAGAGACTGTGTCAGCATATTTAACATGGGTCGGGAGCTGATTCCATAACACAGGGGCTTGGTAGCTAAACGCTCTACCTCCTACAGTACTTTTAGAGACTCTTGGCACCACCAGAAGGCCGGCATTCTGAGAGCGAAGAGCTCTGATTGGATGATATGGTTCTATAGCATCTTTGAGGTAGGATGGGGCCATGTCATTTATGGCTTTGTAGGTCAAGAGTAGAATTTTGAATTTGATTCTAGACTCGACGGGGAGCCAGTGAAGAGACTTCAGCACTGGCGTAATGTGCTCTCTTCTTTTTGTTCCTGTTAGTAATCTTGCTGCTGCATTTTGAACCAGTTGAAAGCTTTTTATGGAGCTTTTAGGACACGCTGCAAGCAGGGAGTTACAGTAGTCTAATCTAGTCGTTACAAATGCATGGATAAGTTTTTCGGCATCACTTTTAGGCAGGATTCTTCTGATTTTGGCTCTTGTTGCGCAAATGGAAATAGGCTGTTTTACAAGCTTGATTTATATGAGCTTTAAATGAGAGCTCCTGGTCAAATAAGACTCCAAGGTTTCTTACAGTAGAACTGGAGGCTACACTGACATTGTCCAGTGTGACTATCTGCTCAGATAGAGCGTCTCGTAGATGTTTAGGGCCAAGCACAATGACCTCGGTTTTTTCAGGGTTAAGAAGCAGGTAGTTTAGTGTCATCCAGGTTTTTATCTCCTTCACACAAGTACTAAGTCTGTCTACTTGATCGCTCTGATCAGGTTTCATTGATAAATACAGCTGAGTGTCGTCTGCATAGCAGTGGAAGTTAATGTCATGTGACCTGATAATGTTGCCTAATGGCAGCATATAAAGAGTAAACAGAATTGGACCGAGTACCGAACCCTGTGGCACACCGTGAATTACTTTAGAGCTTGGTGAGGAGCTCTGGTTTACATTAACAAATTGGAACCTATCAGATAGATAGGATTTAAACCAGCTGAGGGCTGTTCCTCCAACACCTACATCACATTCTAACCTCTGCAGTAGAATGTTGTGGTCGATGGTGTCAAACGCTGCGCTGAGGTCCAACAGAACCAGGATTGAGACCAGTCCATCGTCAGCGGCTAATAACAAATCATTTGTGACTTTAACTAGTGCAGTTTCAGTGCTGTGGTGGGCTCTGAACCCTGACTGGAAAACTTCAAATAAGTTATTGTCCTGCAGGTGGCGACAAAGCTGTTTTACAACTTTTTCAAGGATTTTAGAGACGAAGGGAAGATTTGAAATAGGTCTGTAGTTTACCAATAGGTCGGGATCTAGATTAGGCTTTTTCAGAAGAGGTTTAATGACTGCATGTTTGAAGGACTGTGGAACATAGCCACTTTGGAGTGAAGTATTTATTATATTAAGAATAGGGTCTATAATTAGGGGAAGAATGTCTTTGAGGAGTCTGCTTGGAATGGGGTCTAGGACACAAGTTGAGCTTTTAGAGGACATAATGGCTGAAGTTATCTCTGCTTGATCAACAGCTGTGAACCTTTCTAGGTTTACAGGTGGATTTATATGGGACGTTAGATTTACAGCTTGGGCTAGTTCAGGGCTAATAGCGGGGGTAATTTCATCTAATTTATCTCTGATTGTTTTTATTTTATTATTAAAAAATAGGAGGAAATCATCAGAGCTAAGTGTAGCTGGGATTGAGGGCTCTACTGCACTGTGACAGTTTGTTAGCCTAGCTACAGTGCTGAAAAGGAATTTAGTGTTACTTTTGTTGACTTCTATTAGATTTGAATAATATCTGGTTTGGGCCTTACGCAGAGCCTGCTTATAGGACAGCAGGCAACTTTTCCATGCTTTTAGGGATTCTTCGGTGTGAGAGCGACGAAATAATCCCTCTAACTTTCTAACTCTTTGTTTATGTGAACGCAGTTCTTGGTTGTACCATGGGGAGGCGCGCTTTGGCCTAATGACCTTCTGTTTTAACGGCGCGACAACGTCAAGAGCAGACTTCAGAGAATTCATGGTCAAGTCGACACATTGATCACTTAAACTGGGACTAAAGCTGTTCTCAGCAGGATCACATGACATGATCACATGACATGATCACATGACATGATCACATGACATGTCACTGAATATTGGCTCTATTATTTCTTTGAATTTTGAGATAGATTTTTCAGATATTGTCCTTTTCATTATAACTTTATTTTGTGGGACTGGATGATCTTTAAGAATAAACTGAAAGGTAATTAGGAAATGATCTGACAATATAGGGTTTTGAGGGAGGACACTGAGGTCACTAATCTCTGTTCCATACGTTAGGACAAGATCCAGAGTGTTCTTGTGAGTGTGAGTCGGTTTATTTACATTCTGAGTGAAACCAATGCTGTCTAACAAGGCGCTGAAGGCATTACTGAGAGCGTCATCACTCATGTTCACGTGGATATTAAAGTCTCCAACTATAACTATTTTATCCCAGGCTAACACTAAGTTTGATATAAAGTCAGAAAACTCTGTTAAAAACTCTGAGTAGGGACCAGGAGGTCGGTAGATAACTATGAACAAAACTCCTTTTTGGTTTTTCATATTTGGACATGTGATTGACAGCATAAGGCTTTCAAATGAGTGAAATGCATTGTTAGTTTTAGGGCTCATAAGTAGGCTTGAGTGTGAGATCACTGCCACACCACCACCTCGGCCTGTGCTCCTGGCAGTCTGAAAGTTAACATGGCTGGGTGGGGTTAACATGAGTGGGTGGGGTTAACATGGGTGGGTGGGGTTAACATGGGTGGGTGGGGTTAACATGGGTGGGTGGGGTTAACATGAGTGGGTGGGGTTAACATGGTGGGTGGGGTTAACATGGGTGGGTGGGGTGGACTCATTTAGTCTGACGTAGTCGTCTTGTTGAAGCCACGTTTCAGTTAGAGCTAGAAGATCTATGTTATAGTCACTAATTAATTCATTAACTAAGAGCGATTTGGAGGAAATTGCTCTAATGTTTAGCAGTCCACATTTTACGTGTTTATTCATTTGTGTATTTGTGATTGTTATTTTCCTTAAGTTATTTGGTCTGACGCCTGAAATATTTTTTCTGAGATGTGACTTTTTGGCATTATTTGTACGAGGGACACGAGGGACACGAGGGACACGAGGGACACACACAGTCTCTATCTGTCTTGAATCTGAACACTTCACATGTAACAGAACGGGCGAGAGTTCAGCGACAGAGGAGCGTCTTACACTGCTGCTCTGCACCTGGGGCTCATCCCTAGATGGTCACTTAACACGACTAAGACTATCGGTCAAATTCCGAACTAATAGGGATGTACCCTCCGAAGTCGGATGGATGCCATCCCTGCGTATGAGCCCGGGCTTTCCCCAAAACGCACTCCAGTTATCAATAAAGACAACGTTGTTTTGAGGGCACCATCTGGATAACCAGTTGTTGAATGCTGAGAGACGGCTGTACAATTCAGCATTGATCCGATTGGGCAGGGGACCAGAAAATATTACAGTGTCCGACATCGACTTCGCTAGGTCACACACCGCGGCTACTTGAACTTTGAGCACCTCTGATTGTCTCCGCCGGGCGTCGTTACCGCCTGCGTGAACCACGACTCGCCGGAAACGGGTCCTACTCCGCTTTAAGATCCTAAGGTTTCCTTCGATGTCACCCATTCTGGCCCCCGGGTAACACCTAACGCTAGCAGCTGGCAGCTTCACGTCTCTAACAATAGAACTCCCGATTACAAGAGTTTCTCTCGTGTGTTCAGCGGGCGTGTGATCGCTGAGGGGAGAAAACCTATTATAGACGTGAAGCTCACGGCGCTCTGAGGTTCGGCGTTTAGCGCCTTGTCCCCTCCGAACTGTCACAAAATGGTCCCTATTCTGTTCCTGGTCTAGTCCCGGCTGCACGGGAGACGCTGAGGGGCTGAGCTCGGCCTTACTGCTACTGCTAATGCTAATGCTACGCCCTGCAGCGCGGTCCGGTAGCCCTCGCGCTAAAACCGAACTATAACTGGACTTAAGCTCCTCTAAACAGCGGATCCGCGCTTCTAACTCCGTAACCCTGGCAACCAAAACTACCACTACACTGCACTTCACGCACCTGTCGTCAAAGAAGGAGCCAGGGTTCTGACTCGACATATGACAGCTCAAACAGGTAAAGGTAGATCCAGCCATGACGCTAGCGGCTAGGCTACGCTAGGCTAGTTCAGGCTGGAGCTAGAAAGTGAGGAGGGCTTTTTAATCCACGAAATACTGAAAAGTGAGCGGCTTGAGGCTCCGGATTGTTTGCGGAGAAATCAAACGTTCACTTTCGTGTATATGATGCGTAAATAGTGTGTATAATTCGTGGATTAATCGGTAAAAGGCTCTAAGAACGAACAGCTCTGAAAACGCGACACACTCACCGGAAATGACGTCGCCGCGTGTAACAACAAATGAAAGCATCCGTTTATCAGTAGAACGTGTAGATGTCATACATTAGAGTAGGATGTGATGATGTCATACATTAGAGTATGTGATGATGTCATACATTACAGTAGTATGTGATGATGTCATACATTAGAGTTGAACGTGATGATGTCATACATTAGAGTAGAATGTGATGTCATACATTAGAGTATGTGATGATGTCATACATTAGAGTTGAATGTGATGATGTCATACATTAGAGTAGAACGTGATGAAGTCATACATTAGAGTATGTGATGATGTCATACATTAGAGTAGAACGTGATGATGTCATACATTAGAGTAGAATGTGATGATGTCATACATTAGAGTATGTGATGATGTCATACATTACAGTAGTATGTGATGATGTCATACATTAGAGTTGAACGTGATGATGTCATACATTAGAGTAGAATGTGATGTCATACATTAGAGTATGTGATGATGTCATACATTAGAGTAGAATGTGATGATGTCATACATTAGAGTTGAATGTGATGTCATACATTAGAGTATGTGATGATGTCATACATTAGAGTAGAACGTGATGATGTCATACATTAGAGTTGAATGTGATGATGTCATACATTAGAGTATGTGATGATGTCATACATTAGAGTAGAATGTGATGATGTCATACATTAGAGTATGTGATGATGTCATACATTAGAGTAGAATGTGATGATGTCATACATTAGAGTATGTGATGATGTCATACATTAGAGTAGAATGTGATGATGTCATACATTAGAGTATGTGATGATGTCATACATTAGAGTAGAACGTGATGATGTCATACATTAGAGTAGAATGTGATGATGTCATACATTAGAGTAGAATGTGATGATGTCATACATTAGAGTAGGATGTGATGATGTCATACATTAGAGTATGTGATGATGTCATACATTAGAGTATGTGATGATGTCATACATTACAGTAGTAATGTATGACATGAATTCTCTGAAGTCTGCTCTTGACGTTGTCGCGCCGTTAAAACAGAAGGTCATTAGGCCAAAGCGCGCCTCCCCATGGTACAACCAAGAACTGCGTTCACATAAACAAAGAGTTAGAAAGTTAGAGGGATTATTTCGTCGCTCTCACACCGAAGAATCCCTAAAAGCATGGAAAAGTTGCCTGCTGTCCTATAAGCAGGCTCTGCGTAAGGCCCAAACCAGATATTATTCAAATCTAATAGAAGTCAACAAAAGTAACACTAAATTCCTTTTCAGCACTGTAGCTAGGCTAACAAACTGTCACAGTGCAGTAGAGCCCTCAATCCCAGCTACACTTAGCTCTGATGATTTCCTCCTATTTTTTAATAATAAAATAAAAACAATCAGAGATAAATTAGATGAAATTACCCCCGCTATTAGCCCTGAACTAGCCCAAGCTGTAAATCTAACGTCCCATATAAATCCACCTGTAAACATAGAAAGGTTCACAGCTGTTGATCAAGCAGAGATAACTTCAGCCATTATGTCCTCTAAAAGCTCAACTTGTGTCCTAGACCCCATTCCAAGCAGACTCCTCAAAGACATTCTCCCCCTAATTATAGACCCTATTCTTAATATAATAAATACTTCACTCGAAAGTGGCTATGTTCCACAGTCCTTCAAACATGCAGTCATTAAACCTCTTCTGAAAAAGCCTAATCTAGATCCCGACCTATTGGTAAACTACAGACCTATTTCAAATCTTCCCTTCGTCTCTAAAATCCTTGAAAAAGTTGTAGTAAAACAGCTTTGTCGCCACCTGCAGGACAATAACTTATTTGAAGTTTTCCAGTCAGGGTTCAGAGCCCACCACAGCACTGAAACTGCACTAGTTAAAGTCACAAATGATTTGTTATTAGCCGCTGACGATGGACTGGTCTCAATCCTGGTTCTGTTGGACCTCAGCGCAGCGTTTGACACCATTGACCACAACATTCTACTGCAGAGGTTAGAATGTGATGTAGGTGTTGGAGGAACAGCCCTCAGCTGGTTTAAATCCTATCTATCTGATAGGTTCCAATTTGTTAATGTAAACCAGAGCTCCTCACCAAGCTCTAAAGTAATTCACGGTGTGCCACAGGGTTCGGTACTCGGTCCAATTCTGTTTTCTCTTTATATGCTACCATTAGGCAACATTATCAGGTCACATGGCATTAACTTCCACTGCTCTGCAGACGACACTCAGCTGTATTTATCAATGAAACCTGATCAGAGCGATCAAGTAGACAGACTTAGTACTTGTGTGAAGGAGATAAAAACCTGGATGACACTAAACTACCTGCTTCTTAACCCTGAAAAAACCGAGGTCATTGTGCTTGGCCCTAAGCATCTACGAGACGCTCTATCTGAGCAGATAGTCACACTGGACAATGTCAGTGTAGCCTCCAGTTCTACTGTAAGAAACCTTGGAGTCTTATTTGACCAGGAGCTCTCATTTAAAGCTCATATAAATCAAGCTTGTAAAACAGCCTATTTCCATTTGCGCAACAAGAGCCAAAATCAGAAGAATCCTGCCTAAAAGTGATGCCGAAAAACTTATCCATGCATTTGTAACGACTAGATTAGACTACTGTAACTCCCTGCTTGCAGCGTGTCCTAAAAGCTCCATAAAAAGCTTTCAACTGGTTCAAAATGCAGCAGCAAGATTACTAACAGGAACAAAAAGAAGAGAGCACATTACGCCAGTGCTGAAGTCTCTTCACTGGCTCCCCGTCGAGTCCAGAATCAAATTCAAAATTCTACTCTTGACCTACAAAGCCATAAATGACATGGCCCCATCCTACCTCAAATATGCTATAGAACCATATCCTCCAAACAGAGCTCTTCGCTCTCAGAATGCTGGCCTTCTGGTGGTGCCAAGAGTCTCTAAAAGTACTGTAGGAGGTAGAGCGTTTAGCTACCAAGCTCCTGTGTTATGGAATCAGCTCCCGACCCATGTTAAATATGCTGACACAGTCTCTTCATTTAAGTCCAGGCTTAAAACGTTCCTCTTCGAAATCGCTTATGGTCAGAGTAGTTAGGAACAGAAAGATAAACCCACAGCTTCAGCTACGCTGCCCTAGGAGTAACTGTGCTGGGGGAAGTATGACAGCTTGAGCACTATCCTCTTCTTCTTCTGACTACTTATGCTATCAAACAATATTTATTTTTTGATTCCACTTGCAAACTGTTCACCGCCTTCTTTTTCTTTCTCTCACTCCTGAGGACCTGTGGACCCAGATGTCCCTCTCCTGGTGAAGTGGTCCCTGCCCCATGTGGACGGTCCCTCATCTGCCTGAAGAGTGGCTCCAGTTCGCCTCAGTCGGTCCCTCATCTGCCTGAAGAGTGGGTCCAGTTCGCCTCAGTCGGTCCCTCATCTGCCTGAAGAGTGGGTCCAGCTCCAGTCTCCTTGTGTCCGTCTGTCCGTCTGTGAGAGTGGGATCTCTCCTTCACTGGAACTCCTCCAGGTTTCTACGCTTTTTTCCCAAAGAGGTTTTTTTTGTAGTTTTTCCTGGCCGAGAAGGAGAGTCTAAGGACAGAGGACCCTGGGACATCGTCCCTCGCCACCACAGACATTGTCTGACTCCATCGCCACCACAGACATTGTTGATTCATTTCTCCCTGTGGCCCTCAGAGGCAACTGTTGTTGTGATTTTGGGCCTTACAAAAATAAATTGATTTGATTTGATTTGATTTAGTATGTGATGATGTCATACATTAGAGTTGAACGTGATGATGTCATACATTAGAGTAGAATGTGATGTCATACATTAGAGTATGTGATGATGTCATACATTAGAGTTGAATGTGATGATGTCATACATTAGAGTAGAACGTGATGATGTCATACATTAGAGTATGTGATGATGTCATACATTAGAGTAGAATGTGATGATGTCATACATTAGAGTATGTGATGATGTCATACATTAGAGTATGTGATGATGTCATACATTAGAGTAGAACGTGATGATGTCATACATTAGAGTAGAATGTGATGATGTCATACATTAGAGTTGAATGTGATGTCATACATTAGAGTATGTGATGATGTCATACATTAGAGTAGAACGTGATGATGTCATACATTAGAGTTGAATGTGATGATGTCATACATTAGAGTATGTGATGATGTCATACATTAGAGTAGAATGTGATGATGTCATACATTAGAGTATGTGATGATGTCATACATTAGAGTAGAATGTGATGATGTCATACATTAGAGTATGTGATGATGTCATACATTAGAGTAGAATGTGATGATGTCATACATTAGAGTATGTGATGATGTCATACATTAGAGTAGAACGTGATGATGTCATACATTAGAGTAGAATGTGATGATGTCATACATTAGAGTAGAATGTGATGATGTCATACATTAGAGTATGTGATGATGTCATACTTTAGAGTATGTGATGATGTCATACATTAGAGTATGTGATGATGTCATACTTTAGAGTATGTGATGATGTCATACATTAGAGTATGTGATGATGTTATACATTAGAGTAGAATGTGATGATGTCATACATTAGAGTATGTGATGATGTCATACATTAGAGTATGTGATGATGTCATACATGTACTTTCTGGTCGAATAAAAGGTAAATACTTTGTCCTTAAAACAGCTGTAAATAAGTTATTATTGTTATTATTATTTTTTACTTTTTATTAAGAATAAGAGGTTTTTATAAGAGTTTTTTTCATAAGAGTTTCACTATTAAGAGTTTTTTTTCCAAGTTTTCAATAAGTTCTCTGTTCTTTTACTTCCGTACCTACTTTATGTTGCAACAATGAAATTTCCCCATTCTGGAACAAATAAAGGCTCATCTTATCTTATAAAATCTTATAAATTGAATTATAACTAGAATCTGGATCAAAACTCTTCATTTTATTTCCTCCGTCGTAAACATGACGCGCTCCAACCCGCGTCCCGCAGGTGTCCCGCAGGTGTCCCGCAGGTGTCCCTCAGGTGTCCCTCAGGTGTCCCGCAGGTGTCCCGCAGGTGTCCCGCAGGTGTCCCGCGTCCCGCAGGTGTCCCGCAGGTGTCCCGCAGGTGTCCTGCGTCCCGCAGGTGTCCCTCAGGTGTCCCGCAGGTGTCCCTCAGGTGTCCCTCAGGTGTCCCGCAGGTGTCCCTCAGGTGTCCCGCAGGTGTCCCGCAGGTGTCCCGCGTCCCGCAGGTGTCCCGCAGGTGTCCCGCAGGTGTCCCTCAGGTGTCCCGCAGGTGTCCCTCAGGTGTCCCTCAGGTGTCCCGCAGGTGTCCCTCAGGTGTCCCGCAGGTGTCCCGCAGGTGTCCCGCAGGTGTCCCTCAGGTGTCCCGCAGGTGTCCCGCAGGTGTCCCGCGTCCCGCAGGTGTCCCGCAGGTGTCCCGCAGGTGTCCCGCGTCCCGCAGGTGTCCCGCAGGTGTCCCGCAGGTGTCCCGCAGGTGTCCCTCAGGTGTCCCGCAGGTGTCCCGCAGGTGTCCCTCAGGTGTCCCGCAGGTGTCCCTCAGGTGTCCTGCAGGTGTCCCGCGTCCTGCAGGTGTCCCGCAGGTGTCCCGCAGGTGTCCCTCAGGTTTCCCGCAGGTGTCCCGCGTCCCGCAGGTGTCCCGCAGGTGTCCCTCAGGTGTCCTGCGTCCCGCAGGTGTCCCGCAGGTGTCCCTCAGTCCCGCGTCCCGCAGGTGTCCCTCAGGTGTCCCGCGTCCCGCAGGTGTCCCGCAGGTGTCCCTCAGTCCCGCGTCCCGCAGGTGTCCCGCAGGTGTCCCGCGTCTCGCAGGTGTCCCTCAGGTGTCCCGCAGGTGTCCCTCAGGTGTCCCTCAGGTGTCCCGCAGGTGTCCCTCAGGTGTCCCGCAGGTGTCCCTCAGGTGTCCCGCAGGTGTCCCGCAGGTGTCCCGCGTCCCGCAGGTGTCCCGCAGGTGTCCCGCAGGTGTCCCTCAGGTGTCCCGCAGGTGTCCCGCGTCCCGCAGGTGTCCCTCAGGTGTCCCGCAGGTGTCCCGCAGGTGTCCCGCAGGTGTCCCGCGTCCTGCAGGTGTCCCGCAGGTGTCCCGCAGGTGTCCCTCAGGTGTCCCGCGTCCCGCAGGTGTCCCGCAGATGTCCCTCAGTCCCGCGTCCCGCAGGTGTCCCGCAGGTGTCCCGCAGGTGTCCCGCAGGTGTCCCGCGTCCCGCAGGTGTCCCTCAGGTGTCCCTCAGGTGTCCCGCAGGTGTCCCTCAGGTGTCCCTCAGGTGTCCCGCAGGTGTCCCTCAGGTGTCCCGCAGGTGTCCCGCAGGTGTCCCGCAGGTGTCCCGCGTCCCGCAGGTGTCCCGCAGGTGTCCCGCAGGTGTCCCTCAGGTGTCCCGCAGGTGTCCCGCGTCCCGCAGGTGTCCCGCAGGTGTCCCGCAGGTGTCCCGCAGGTGTCCCGCGTCCCGCAGGTGTCCCGCAGGTGTCCCGCAGGTGTCCCTCAGGTGTCCCGCAGGTGTCCCGCAGGTGTCCCTCAGGTGTCCCGCAGGTGTCCCGCAGGTGTCCCGCAGGTGTCCTGCAGGTGTCCCGCGTCCTGCAGGTGTCCCGCAGGTGTCCCGCAGGTGTCCCTCAGGTGTCCCGCGTCCCGCAGGTGTCCCGCAGCAGGTGTCCCTCAGGTGTCCTGCGTCCCGCAGGTGTCCCGCAGGTGTCCCTCAGTCCCGCGTCCCGCAGGTGTCCCTCAGGTGTCCCGCGTCCCGCAGGTGTCCCGCAGGTGTCCCTCAGTCCCGCGTCCCGCAGGTGTCCCGCAGGTGTCCCGCAGGTGTCCCGCAGGTGTCCCGCGTCCCGCAGGTGTCCCTCAGGTGTCCCGCAGGTGTCCCTCAGGTGTCCCGCAGGTGTCCCTCAGGTGTCCCGCAGGTGTCCCGCGTCCCGCAGGTGTCCCGCAGGTGTCCCGCAGTGTCCCTCAGGTGTCCCGCAGGTGTCCCGCGTCCCGCAGGTGTCCCTCAGGTGTCCCGCAGGTGTCCCTCAGGTGTCCCGCAGGTGTCCCGCAGGTGTCCCGCAGGTGTCCCGCGTCCCGCAGGTGTCCCGCAGGTGTCCCGCGTCCTGCAGGTGTCCCGCAGGTGTCCCGCAGGTGTCCCGCGTCCCGCAGGTGTCCCGCAGGTGTCCCGCAGGTGTCCCTCAGGTGTCCCGCAGGTGTCCCGCAGGTGTCCTGCAGGTGTCCCGCGTCCTGCAGGTGTCCCGCAGGTGTCCCGCAGGTGTCCCTCAGGTGTCCCGCAGGTGTCCCACGTCCCGCAGGTGTCCCGCAGGTGTCCCTCAGGTGTCCTGCGTCCCGCAGGTGTCCCGCAGGTGTCCCTCAGTCCCGCGTCCCGCAGGTGTCCCTCAGGTGTCCCGCGTCCCGCAGGTGTCCCGCAGGTGTCCCTCAGTCCCGCGTCCCGCAGGTGTCCCGCAGGTGTCCCTCAGGTGTCCCGCAGGTGTCCCGCAGGTGTCCCGCGTCCCGCAGGTGTCCCGCAGGTGTCCCGCAGGTGTCCCTCAGGTGTCCCGCAGGTGTCCCGCGTCCCGCAGGTGTCCCTCAGGTGTCCCGCAGGTGTCCCGCAGGTGTCCCGCAGGTGTCCCGCGTCCTGCAGGTGTCCCGCAGGTGTCCCGCAGGTGTCCCTCAGGTGTCCCGCGTCCCGCAGGTGTCCCGCAGATGTCCCTCAGTCCCGCGTCCCGCAGGTGTCCCGCAGGTGTCCCGCAGGTGTCCCGCGTCCCGCAGGTGTCCCTCAGGTGTCCCTCAGGTGTCCCGCAGGTGTCCCTCAGGTGTCCCTCAGGTGTCCCGCAGGTGTCCCGCAGGTGTCCCTCAGGTGTCCCGCAGGTGTCCCGCAGGTGTCCCGCGTCCCGCAGGTGTCCCGCAGGTGTCCCGCAGGTGTCCCTCAGGTGTCCCGCAGGTGTCCCGCGTCCCGCAGGTGTCCCGCAGGTGTCCCGCAGGTGTCCCGCAGGTGTCCCGCGTCCCGCAGGTGTCCCGCAGGTGTCCCGCAGGTGTCGCTCAGGTGTCCCGCAGGTGTCCCGCAGGTGTCCCTCAGGTGTCCCGCAGGTGTCCCGCAGGTGTCCCGCAGGTGTCCTGCAGGTGTCCCGCGTCCTGCAGGTGTCCCGCAGGTGTCCCGCAGGTGTCCCTCAGGTGTCCCGCAGGTGTCCCGCGTCCCGCAGGTGTCCCGCAGCAGGTGTCCCTCAGGTGTCCTGCGTCCCGCAGGTGTCCCGCAGGTGTCCCTCAGTCCCGCGTCCCGCAGGTGTCCCTCAGGTGTCCCGCGTCCCGCAGGTGTCCCGCAGGTGTCCCTCAGTCCCGCGTCCCGCAGGTGTCCCGCAGGTGTCCCGCAGGTGTCCCGCAGGTGTCCCGCGTCCCGCAGGTGTCCCTCAGGTGTCCCGCAGGTGTCCCGCAGGTGTCCCGCGTCCCGCAGGTGTCCCTCAGGTGTCCCGCAGGTGTCCCTCAGGTGTCCCGCAGGTGTCCCTCAGGTGTCCCGCAGGTGTCCCGCGTCCCGCAGGTGTCCCGCAGGTGTCCCGCAGGTGTCCCTCAGGTGTCCCGCAGGTGTCCCGCGTCCCGCAGGTGTCCCTCAGGTGTCCCGCAGGTGTCCCTCAGGTGTCCCGCAGGTGTCCCGCAGGTGTCCCGCAGGTGTCCCGCGTCCCGCAGGTGTCCCGCAGGTGTCCCGCGTCCCGCAGGTGTCCCGCAGGTGTCCCGCAGGTGTCCCGCGTCCCGCAGGTGTCCCGCAGGTGTCCCGCAGGTGTCCCTCAGGTGTCCCGCAGGTGTCCCGCAGGTGTCCTGCAGGTGTCCCGCGTCCTGCAGGTGTCCCGCAGGTGTCCCGCAGGTGTCCCTCAGGTGTCCCGCAGGTGTCCCACGTCCCGCAGGTGTCCCGCAGGTGTCCCTCAGGTGTCCTGCGTCCCGCAGGTGTCCCGCAGGTGTCCCTCAGTCCCGCGTCCCGCAGGTGTCCCTCAGGTGTCCCGCGTCCCGCAGGTGTCCCGCAGGTGTCCCTCAGTCCCGCGTCCCGCAGGTGTCCCGCAGGTGTCCCGCAGGTGTCCCGCGTGCCCGATCCCTGCGCTCTCATTGGCCCGTTGCGCCGTCTCCAGGGGCAACGCGCGCACGCTCCGCGCACGTCCGCCAACAAAGTGACGCTGCTCCGGCTCCAGAGTGAGTCAGACGGCGGCCGCGCGGCTCCAGTCTGTCCCGCAGGAGACACGCCAAACCCGGCCACGGGACACACCGGAGTGGACACACACCGGAGCGGACACACCGGAGTGGACACACACCGGAGTGGACACACCGGAGCGGACACACACCGCGGAGTGGACACACCGGAGCGGACACACACCGCGGAGTGGACACACCGGAGCGGAGACACGGGAGCGGAGACAGACACACCGGAGCCGGGGAACATGAGCCGGGCAGGTGCCCCGGGCAGGTGCGCGCCGGTCCCGCTGCGCCGCCTCCGACACGTCACACGGACACGTCGTCGCGCTTTTACCTTTTATTGACCGTTATTTTTCCACGTGAGAGAAAATGTAGAGTTTGTGAAGCTGCGCCACAGCCACGTGACCTGCAGCGGGAGGATTCTGTGTTCGAGTCTTTTAGGAGCAGATTGTGACAGAAGCTGGAGCTCAACATGAAAGACACGGGAGAGTCCAAGGAGCAGCAGTTCACCGTGAGTCAGGACAACAAACAAACAAACACACAAACAAACAAACAAACAAACAAACGCACAAACAAACAAACAAACACACAAACAAACACACAAACAAACACACAAACAAACACACAAACACACAAACAAACACACAAACAAACAAACAAACAAACAAACGCACAAACAAACACACAAACAAACACACAAACACACAAACAAACACACAAACAAACACACAAACACACAAACACACAAACAAACAAACAAACAAACAAACAAACACACAAACAAACAAACAAACAAACAAACAAACACACAAACAAACACACAAACAAACAAACACACAAACAAACACACAAACAAACACACAAACAAACACACAAACAAACACACAAACAAACAAACAAACAAACAAACACACAAACAAACACACAAACAAACAAACAAACAAACAAACAAACACACAAACAAACACACAAACAAACACACAAACAAACACACAAACAAACACACAAACAAACAAACAAACAAACAAACAAACAAACAAACAAACACGCCTGTCAACAAACAAACAAACAAACACACAAACAAACAAACAAACAAACGCACAAACAAACAAACACACAAACAAACACACAAACAAACACACAAACAAACACACAAACAAACAAACAAACACACAAACACACAAACACACAAACAAACAAACAAACAAACACACAAACACACAAACACACAAACAAACAAACAAACAAACAAACGCACAAACACACAAACAAACAAACACACAAACACACAAACACACAAACAAACAAACAAACACACAAACACACAAACACACAAACACACAAACAAACAAACAAACAAACACACAAACACACAAACACACAAACAAACAAACAAACACACAAACACACAAACACACAAACACACAAACAAACAAACAAACAAACACACAAACACACAAACAAACAAACAAACACACAAACACACAAACACGCCTGTCAACAAACAAATACACAAACAAACAAACAAACACGCCTGTCAACAAACAAATAAATAAATAAATAAACACACAAACAAATACACAAACACGCCTGTCAACAAACAAACAAACAAACAAACAAATACACAAACACACAAACACGCCTGTCAACAAACAAACAAATAAATAAATAAATAAACACACAAACAAATACACAAACAAACAAACAAATAAACAAACACACAAACACACGAACAAACAAACAAACACACACACAAATACACAAACAAACAAACAAACAAACAAACAAACAGACAAACGTGTAAACAAACAGACAAAATAAGCACTCAAACCTTCACAGAAAGTACATTTTGTGCTATAGTTTGTAATATTTCTGTATCAAATGAAATAAATGTATATTTGTAAAACCTTAACATCTGTTGTTAAATGCAATAAAATTAAGAACGTTTAAAGCTTCTAAACTGTAAATGAACTTAATATTTTGTATCATCAAAATAATTCAGGCCTGTAATTAGCAACAGTTTATATTTTTTAATATACAAGATTTTTACATTATTTTTAACACAAGAAAAAGATGAAATCAAAAAGATAAATACATAAGATAAAATAAAAATAAAATTGAATAATTAAATAGATAAATAAATCACACAAAGTCACGATTAATCATGTTTAGTCACGATTAGTCACGATTAATCACGTTTAGTCACGATACGTCACGATTAGTCACGATACGTCACGATTAGTCACGATTAGTCACGTTTAGTCAGGATTAGTCACGATACGTCGCGGTTAGTCACGATTAGTCACGTTTAGTCAGGATTAGTCACGATACGTCGCGGTTAGTCGCGATACGTCACGATTAGTCACGATTAGTCACGATTAGTCACGTTTAGTCAGGATTAGTCACGATTAGTCACGATACGTCACGATTAGTCACGATTAGTCACGTTTAGTCAGGATTAGTCACGATTAGTCACGATTAGTCACGATTAGTCACGATTAGTCACGATACGTCACGATTAGTCACGTTTAGTCAGGATTAGTCACGATACGTCGCGGTTAGTCGCGATACGTCACGATTAGTCACGATTAGTCACGATTAGTCACGTTTAGTCAGGATTAGTCACGATTAGTCACGATACGTCACGATTAGTCACGATTAGTCACGATTAGTCACGTTTAGTCACGATTAGTCACGATTAGTCACGATACGTCACGATTAGTCACGTTTAGTCACGATATGTCACGATTAGTCACGTTTAGTCACGATTAGTCACGATACGTCACGATTAGTCACGATACGTCACGATTAATCACGATTAGTCACGATTAGTCACGATTAGTCACGTTTAGTCACGATTAGTCACGATACGTCACGATTAATCACGTTTAGTCACGTTTAGTCACGATACGTCACGATTAGTCACGATTAGTCACGATTAGTCACGATTAGTCACGTTAAGTCACGATTAGTCACGATTAGTCACGTTTAGTCACGATTAGTCACGATACGTCACGATTAGTCACGATTAGTCACGTTTAGTCACGATACGTCACGATTAGTCACGTTTAGTCACGTTTAGTCACGATTAGTCACGATTAGTCACGATTAGTCACGTTTAGTCACGATTAGTCACGATACGTCACGATTAGTCACGATACGTCACGATTAGTCACGTTTAGTCACGATAAGTCACGATTAGTCACGTTTAGTCACGTTTAGTCACGATTAGTCACGATTAGTCACGTTTAGTCACAATTAGTCACGATACGTCACGATTAGTCACGATTAGTCACGTTTAGTCACGATAAGTAACGATAAGCCACGATTAGTCACGTTTAGTCACGTTTAGTCACGTTTAGTCACGATTAGTCACGTTTAGTCACGATTAGTCACGATTAGTCACGATACGTCACGTTTAGTCACGTTTAGTCACGTTTAGTCACGTTTAGTCACAATTAGTCACGATTAGTCCCGATTAGTCACGTTTAGTCACGATTAGTCACGACAAGTCACGATTAGTCACGATTAGTCACGCTTAGTGACGATTAATCACAATTATTCACGTTTAGTCACGTTTAGTGACGATTAGTCACGTTTAGTCACGTTTAGTCACAATTAGTCACGTTTATTCACGTTTAGTCACGTTTAGTCACGTTTAGTCACAATTAGTCACGTTTAGTCACGATTAGTCACGATTAGTCACGTTTAGTCACGTTTAGTCACGTTTAGTCACGATTAGTCACGATTAGTCACGTTTAGTCACGATTAGTCACGATTAGTCACGTTTAGTCACGATCAGTCACGATCGGTCACGTTTAGTCACGTTTAGTCACGTTTAGTCACGATTAGTCACGACAAGTCACGATTAGTCACGCTTAGTGACGATTAATCACAATTATTCACGTTTAGTCACGTTTAGTGACGATTAGTCACGTTTAGTCACGTTTAGTCACAATTAGTCACGTTTAGTCACGATTAGTCACGATTAGTCACGTTTAGTCACGTTTAGTCACGTTTAGTCACAATTAGTCACGTTTAGTCACGATTAGTCACGATTAGTCACGTTTAGTCACGATCAGTCACGATCGGTCACGTTTAGTCACGTTTAGTCACGTTTAGTCACGATTAGTCACGTTTAGTCACGATCAGTCACGATTAGTCACGATTAGTCACGTTTAGTCACGATTAGTCACGTTTAGTCACGATTAGTCACGATTAGTCACGATTAGTCACGTTTAGTCACATTTAGTCACGATTAGTCACGATTAGTCACGTTTAGTCACGATTAGTCACGTTTAGTCACGTTTAGTCACGATTAGTCACGATTAGTCACGTTTAGTCACGTTTGGTCACGATTAGTCACTATAAGTCACGATTAGTCACGATACGTCACGATACGTCACGATTAGTCACGTTTAGTCACGTTTAGTCACGATTAGTCACGTTAAGTCACGATTAGTCACGATTAGTCACGTTTAGTCACGATTAGTCACGATACGTCACGATTAGTCACGTTTAGTCACGATAAGTCACGATTAGTCACGTTTAGTCACGTTTAGTCACGATTAGTCACGATTAGTCACGTTTAGTCACGATAAGTCACGATAAGCCACGATTAGTCACGTTTAGTCACGTTTAGTCACGTTTAGTCACGATTAGTCACGTTTAGTCACGTTTAGTCACGATTAGTCACGTTTAGTCACGATACGTCACGTTTAGTCACGTTTAGTCACGTTTAGTCACGTTTAGTCACAATTAGTCACGATTAGTCCCGATTAGTCACGTTTAGTCACGATTAGTCACGACAAGTCACGATTAGTCACGCTTAGTGACGATTAATCACAATTATTCACGTTTAGTCACGTTTAGTGACGATTAGTCACGTTTAGTCACGTTTAGTCACGTTTAGTCACAATTAGTCACGTTTATTCACGTTTAGTCACGTTTAGTCACGTTTAGTCACAATTAGTCACGTTTAGTCACGATTAGTCACGATTAGTCACGTTTAGTCACGTTTAGTCACGTTTAGTCACAATTAGTCACGTTTAGTCACGATTAGTCACGATTAGTCACGTTTAGTCACGATCAGTCACGATCGGTCACGTTTAGTCACGTTTAGTCACGTTTAGTCACGATTAGTCACGACAAGTCACGATTAGTCACGCTTAGTGACGATTAATCACAATTATTCACGTTTAGTCACGTTTAGTGACGATTAGTCACGTTTAGTCACGTTTAGTCACAATTAGTCACGTTTAGTCACGATTAGTCACGATTAGTCACGTTTAGTCACGATCAGTCACGATCGGTCACGTTTAGTCACGTTTAGTCACGTTTAGTCACGATTAGTCACGTTTAGTCACGATCAGTCACGATTAGTCACGATTAGTCACGTTTAGTCACGATTAGTCACGTTTAGTCACGATTAGTCACGATTAGTCACGATTAGTCACGTTTAGTCACATTTAGTCACGATTAGTCACGATTAGTCACGTTTAGTCACGATTAGTCACGTTTAGTCACGTTTAGTCACGATTAGTCACGATTAGTCACGTTTGGTCACGATTAGTCACTATAAGTCACGATACGTCACGATTAGTCACGTTTAGTGACGATTAGTGACGATTAATCACGATTAGTCACGATTAGTCACGATTAGTCACGATCAGTCACGACTAGTCACGATTAGTCACGTTTAGTCACGATTAGTCACGTTTAGTCACGATAAGTCACGATTAGTCACGTTTAGTCACGTTTAGTCACGATTAGTCACGATTAGTCACGATTAGTCACGTTTAGTCACGATAAGTCACGATTAGTCACGTTTAGTCACGATTAGTCACGATTAGTCACGATTAGTCACGATTAGTCACGATTAGTCACGATTAGTCACGATTAGTCACGATTAGTCACGTTTAGTCACGATCAGTCACGATAAGCGTGAGATCCTCGGCTCGTTCTCTCGCTCAGTCAAACGCTCCGAACACAAAAGTCACGTCGTTGCGAGAGAAACAGCACTTTACGTTAGAATGTGACGTTTTCTGAGTAAAGACTGAAATGAAGTGACTTAATTTAGCTTCATTTCTTTATTTCTTATGATATTATCGACTGAGCGAATAATCTGGACATCCGTAAGGACAATAAGGCGCGTCACGATGTCACTGCTCTGACTCGTCACTGTCGCTCCAGCTTCATCAAAGGACAAAACCACCAGGTCAAAAGAACTTTCAAGTGTTTCATTTTAGCCTTAAAAATGTCCCTTTTATGACATCGTTCTGGATTCATTTCCACTTGCAACGTAATTGATAAATAACGATATTTAGCGGCTGTTAATTCACAAAAAGACAAATGAAACTGGATGAAAGTGAAGAGCGTCCAGCAGGTCCAGTGCGTCCGGTCTGTTTCCGTGCGGTCACTGCGGTCCGGCTCGCGTCTGAATTATTGAAGCACATTTGGAGCGTCTCGGGCGTTGGAGGGTCACATGACCGTCACATGACCGTCACATGACATGACCGTCACATGACCGTCACATGACGGTCACGTGACGGTCATGTGACGGTCATGTGACGGTCATGTGACGGGCACGACTATAACCATGATGTCACTGACACCACCAGGCTAAAACGGGAGAGCGCCCCCTGCAGGTCGGACGACTTGTCGAACTAAAACGCTGTTACGTTTGATATATTTATAGTTTTTCTAAAAATGATTAAAAAAAAGAATCCCAGAATATCTCCTACTTTGGTTTATAATGTCACTTCCTGTTTGTAATTGATGACATCACAGTAGGAAATTACCCATCAAACACTGGGCCAAAACTCATCTAATGTCACTTTTTCACTTCCTGTATGAGTGTCCCTGGTGTGATGTCACTTCCTGTATGAGTGTCCCTGGTGTGATGTCACTTCCTGTATGAGTGTCCCTGGTGTGATGTCACTTCCTGTATGAGTGTCCCTGGTGTGATGTCACTTCCTGTATGAGTGTCCCTGGTGTGATGTCACTTCCTGTATGAGTGTCCCTGGTGTGATGTCACTTCCTGTATGAGTGTCCCTGGTGTGATGTCACTTCCTGTATGAGTGTCCCTGGTGTGATGTCACTTCCTGTATGAGTGTCCCTGGTGTGATGTCACTTCCTGTATGAGTGTCCCTGGCACTTCCTGTCATTTTTCTACAATATAAAAGTTTTCTCCACAAATACCTGCTCGATCGGAGTAAAACTATAATATATAATAAATACAACAAGTATAAATACACCAAATAATCTCATAATTAGACACCGGGAAAAGCCCTTCACAGGCACTTTAATGTCGGTTATATCCACGTCATTGACGTCGTGATCGAGTCGTGTTCCGTTAAATGAGCTGGAAAAAAACGTGACGACCTCAGAACTCCTCTCTCGTGCGGCTCCTCCCTCGTGCGGCTCCTCCCTCGTGCGGCTCCTCCCTCGTGCGGCTCCTCCCTCGTGCGGTTCCTCCCTCGTGCGGCTCCACCCTCGTGCGGCTCCTCTCTCGTGCGGCTCCTCCCTCGTGCGGCTCCTCTCTCGTGCGGCTCCTCCCTCGTGCGGCTCCTCCCTCGTGCGGCTCCACCCTCGTGCGGCTCCTCTCTCGTGCGGCTCCTCCCTCGTGCGGCTCCACCCTCGTGCGGCTCCTCTCTCGTGCGGCTCCTCCCTCGTGCGGCTCCTCTCTCGTGCGGCTCCTCCCTCGTGCGGCTCCTCCCTCGTGCGGCTCCACCCTCGTGCGGCTCCTCCCTCGTGCGGCTCCTCCCTCGTGCGGCTCCTCCCTCGTGCGGCTCCTCCCTCGTGCGGCTCCTCCCTCGTGCGGCTCCTCCCTCGTGCGGCTCCTCCCTCGTACGGCTCCTCTCTCGTGCGGCTCCTCCCTCGTGCGGCTCCTCCCTCGTGCGGCTCCTCCCTCGTGCGGCTCCTCCCTCGTGCGGCTCCACCCTCGTGCGGCTCCTCCCTCGTGCGGCTCCTCTCTCGTGCGGCTCCTCTCTCGTGCGGTTCCTCTCTCGTGCGGCTCCTCCCTCGTGCGGCTCCTCCCTCGTGCGGCTCCTCCCTCGTGCGGCTCCACCCTCGTGCGGCTCCTCCCTCGTGCGGCTCCTCTCTCGTGCGGCTCCTCCCTCGTGCGGCTCCTCCCTCGTGCGGCTCCTCCCTCGTGCGGCTCCTCCCTCGTGCGGCTCCACCCTCGTGCGGCTCCTCCCTCGTGCGGCTCCACCCTCGTGCGGCTCCTCTCTCGTGCGGCTCCTCCCTCGTGCGGCTCCTCCCTCGTGCGGCTCCTCTCTCGTGCGGTTCCTCTCTCGTGCGGCTCCTCCCTCGTGCGGCTCCTCCCTCGTGCGGCTCCTCCCTCGTGCGGCTCCTCCCTCGTGCGGCTCCTCCCTCGTGCGGCTCCACCCTCGTGCGGCTCCTCCCTCGTGCGGCTCCACCCTCGTGCGGCTCCTCCCTCGTGCGGCTCCTCCCTCGTGCGGCTCCTCCCTCGTGCGGCTCCTCCCTCGTGCGGCTCCTCCCTCGTGCGGTTCCTCCCTAGTGCGGCTCCACCCTCGTGCGGCTCCTCTCTCGTGCGGCTCCTCCCTCGTGCGGCTCCTCTCTCGTGCGGCTCCTCTCTCGTGCGGCTCCTCCCTCGTGCGGCTCCTCCCTCGTGCGGCTCCTCCCTCGTGCGGCTCCACCCTCGTGCGGCTCCTCTCTCGTGCGGCTCCTCCCTCGTGCGGCTCCACCCTCGTGCGGCTCCTCTCTCGTGCGGCTCCTCCCTCGTGCGGCTCCTCTCTCGTGCGGCTCCTCCCTCGTGCGGCTCCTCCCTCGTGCGGCTCCACCCTCGTGCGGCTCCTCCCTCGTGCGGCTCCTCTCTCGTGCGGCTCCTCTCTCGTGCGGCTCCTCCCTCGTGCGGCTCCTCTCTCGTGCGGCTCCTCCCTCGTGCGGCTCCTCCCTCGTGCGGCTCCTCCCTCGTGTGCAGATCAGACGTTAGAGATTATAGAGATTACAGCAAAAATGTAATGGAGTTTATCGTTTACATTCACAAAAATTTGCTTAACTTTGAGCACATTTCTGTCGGACGTCGTCGGAACATCGTTAACTCCAAAAAACTGACGGAGATAACGTTTTTTTGTCGACAAGGCACCGTTTCGGCCCCATTTCCAACCGCTCGACGCACTCGGTGTTCCCAGAGCGACGATGGCGACTTCGTTACCGCGTCGTTTAAATCCATCGACTGATCGTGACGAGTCGAGGGCGAAAAATAGAAGCTTCGGTCTCATGTTGACGCCTTCATCTGATTCAAATGTGTTTCAAACTATTGTGCGATGCAAGCGTCTGCGCAGTGGAAAACATCAACATGAAGCATGCGTCTGCGCAGGTGGCCTTGAGGCTCCGCCCTCTGAGCGACGCAGAGCTGGACGAGTCTGCGACCATCGTGGCCCATCGAGTGGACCAACAGGTCAGTACAGGATGTTTGTGTGTGGCTGTTATGAGCTGGTCAGAGGCGGTCGGAGCTGGTCAGAGCTGGTCAGAGCTGGTCAGAGGCGGTCGGAGCTGGTCAGAGCTGGTCAGAGGCGGTCGGAGCTGGTCAGAGCTGGTCAGAGCTGGTCAGAGGCGGTCAGAGGCGGTCGGAGCTGGTCAGAGCTGGTCAGAGGCGGTCGGAGCTGGTCAGAGCTGGTCAGAGGCGGTCAAAGCTGGTCAGAGCTGGTCAAAGCTGGTCAGAGCTGGTCAGAGCTGGTCAGAGGCGGTCAGAGGCGGTCAGAGGCGGTCAGAGGCGGTCAGAGGCGGTCAAAGCTGGTCAGAGCTGGTCAGAGCTGGTCAGAGCTGGTCAGAGGCGGTCAGAGGCGGTCAAAGCTGGTCAGAGCTGGTCAAAGCTGGTCAGAGCTGGTCAGAGGCGGTCAGAGGCGGTCAGAGCTGGTCGTTTCTTGCGTCCGCGGCAGGATTTGTGCGTGGTTCTGAAGAGGGCGTGTCAGAAGCATCGTCCACCTGGTAACCGCCCTTTCTCCGCACGTTTGAGCCTTTTGTTTGGTTAGAAATGTGTTTACGTGATGAGATGATGGTCGGGCGTCCTGTGTCCTCCTCTGGGGACGTCTTTACGCCTGAACGTGTCTCTCAGCAGCAGCAGAAGAAGAGTCTCTCCGGACACTGTTTATCACCTGCACCTGGCGCTCTGATACAGAGGTGTGGCTTTAACGGGCCGGGGCGTCGCCGTAAACAACTCATTAAAACAAATACATGTCATAACAATGTTTAAAGTATTAGCAGTATTAATGTTTAAAGTATTAGCAGTATTTATGTTTAAATTAGTAGTATTTATGCATAAATACTACTACTTCATACATAAAGTAGTAGTATTTATTTATAAGATATTAGTAGTATGTATGTTAAAAGTAGTAGTATTGTAGTATTTGTGTTTAAAGTAGTAGTATTTGTGTTTATTTGTTTATAAAGTAGTAGTATTTGTGTTTAAAGTAGTAGTATTGTAGTATTTGTGTTTGAAATAGTAGTATTTGTGTTTAAAGTAGTAGTATTTGTGTTTAAAGTAGTATTATTGTAGTATTTGTGTTTAAAGTAGTAGTATTTGTGTTTAAAGTAGTAGTATTTGTGTTTAAAGTAGTAGTATTGTAGTATTTGTGTTTAAAGTAGTAGTATTTGTGTTTAAAGTAGTAGTGTTTGTGTTTATAAAGAAGTAGTATTTGTGTTTAAAGTAGTAGTATTTGTGTTTAAAGTAGTAGTATTGTAGTATTTGTGTTTAAAGTAGTAGTATTTGTGTATAAAGTAGTAGTTTTTGTGTTTATAAAGTAGTAGTATTTGTGTTTAAAGTAGTAGTATTGTAGTATTTGTGTTTAAAGTAGTAGTATTTGCGTTTAAAGTAGTAGTGTTTGTGTTTATAAAGTAGTAGTATTTGTGTTTAAAGTAGTAGTATTGTAGTATTTGTGTTTAAAGTAGTAGTATTTGTGTATAAAGTAGTAGTTTTTGTGTTTATAAAGTAGTAGTGTTTGTGTTTAAAATAGTCGTATTGTAGTATCTGTGTTTAAAGTAGTAGTATTTGTGTTTAAAGTAGTAGTATTGTAGTATTTGTGTTTAAAGTAGTAGTATTTGTGTTTAAAGTAGTAGTATTTGTGTTTAAAGTAGTAGTATTGTAGTATTTGTGTTTAAAGTAGTAGTATTTGTGTTTAAAGTAGTAGTATTTGTGTTTAAAGTAGTAGTGTTTGTGTTTATAAAGTAGTAGTATTTGTGTTTAAAGTAGTAGTATTTGTGTTTAAAGTAGTAGTATTGTAGTATTTGTGTTTAAAGTAGTAGTATTTGTGTTTAAAGTAGTAGTAAAGTAGTAGTATTTGTGTTTAAAGTAGTAGTATTTGTGTTTAAAGTAGTAGTATTGTACTATTTGTGTTTAAAGTAGTAGTATTTGTGTTTAAAGTAGTATTATTGTAGTATTTGTGTTTAAAGTAGTAGTATTTGTGTTTAAAGTAGTAGTATTGTAGTATTTGTGTTTAAAGTAGTAGTATTTGTGTTTAAAGTAGTAGTATTGTAGTATTTGTGTTTAAAGTAGTAGTATTTGTGTATAAAGTAGTAGTTTTTGTGTTTATAAAGTAGTAGTATTTGTGTTTAAAGTAGTAGTATTGTAGTATTTGTGTTTAAAGTAGTAGTATTTGTGTTTAAAGTAGTAGTGTTTGTGTTTATAAAGTAGTAGTATTTGTGTTTAAAGTAGTAGTATTGTAGTATTTGTGTTTAAAGTAGTAGTATTTGTGTATAAAGTAGTAGTTTTTGTGTTTATAAAGTAGTAGTGTTTGTGTTTAAAATAGTCGTATTGTAGTATTTGTGTTTAAAGTAGTAGTATTTGTGTTTAAAGTAGTAGTATTGTAGTATTTGTGTTTAAAGTAGTAGTATTTGTGTTTAAAGTAGTAGTATTGTAGTATTTGTGTTTAAAGTAGTAGTATTTGTGTTTAAAGTAGTAGTATTTGTGTTTAAAGTAGTAGTATTGTAGTATTTGTGTTTAAAGTAGTAGTATTTGTGTTTAAAGTAGTAGTATTTGTGTTTAAAGTAGTAGTGTTTGTGTTTATAAAGTAGTAGTATTTGTGTTTAAAGTAGTAGTATTTGTGTTTAAAGTAGTAGTATTGTAGTATTTGTGTTTAAAGTAGTAGTATTTGTGTTTAAAGTAGTAGTAAAGTAGTAGTATTTGTGTTTAAAGTAGTAGTATTTGTGTTTAAAGTAGTAGTAAAGTAATAGTATTTGTGTTTAAAGTAGTAGTATTTGTGTTTAAAGTAGTAGTAAAGTAATAGTATTTGTGTTTAAAGTAGTAGTATTTGTGTTTAAAGTAGTAGTATTTGTGTTTAAAGTAGTAGTATTGTAGTATTTGTGTTTAAAGTAGTAGTATTTGTGTTTAAAGTAGTAGTATTTGTGTTTAAAGTAGTAGTGTTTGTGTTTATAAAGTAGTAGTATTTGTGTTTAAAGTAGTAGTATTTGTGTTTAAAGTAGTAGTATTGTAGTATTTGTGTTTAAAGTAGTAGTATTTGTGTTTAAAGTAGTAGTAAAGTAGTAGTATTTGTGTTTAAAGTAGTAGTATTTGTGTTTAAAGTAGTAGTAAAGTAATAGTATTTGTGTTTAAAGTAGTAGTATTTGTGTTTAAAGTAGTAGTAAAGTAGTAGTATTTGTGTTTAAAGTAGTAGTATTGTAGTATTTGTGTTTGCGTCCTGCTCTTTTGTCTGGATTGTAGTTCCTGAGCTCGTCCTGAGCGTGTGCAGCAGGAGCTGTGTTGATAGTGTAGCCTCTTAGCAACAGCTGCTCGGCGACTCACGTCCCCACGGAGCTGATTAGCACGCACGCTAACGCACGCTAACTCCGCCGCTGACTCCACGCGGCTAACGCTAATCCCAGTCGCTCCTGTTGTTTGTCTGAGTCTAATTGAATTACTCTGGTGTTTAGCATCAGCACTTTGTCTACGAGCGAGGGGAGGGGCCAGAGGGGGAGGGGCCAGAGGGGGAGGGGCCAGAGGGGGGGGACAAGTGAGGGGAGGGGACAAGGGAGGGGAGGGGCCAGAGGGGGAGGGGACAAGTGAGGGGAGGGGACAAGTGAGGGGAGGGGCCAGAGGGGGGGACAAGTGAGGGGAGGGGCCAGAGGGCGGGGACAAGTGAGGGGAGGGGCCAGAGGGGGGGACAAGTGAGGGGAGGGGCCAGAGGGGGAGGGGACAAGTGAGGGGAGGGGCCAGAGGGGGGGGACAAGTGAGGGGAGGGGCCAGAGGGGGGGGACAAGTGAGGGGAGGGGCCAGAGGGGGAGGGGACAAGTGAGGGGAGGTTCTTCAGATGAAGAACTGGTTCATCTGGAGCAGAGCGTTAGAGGATCATCTGGATCCACATCCTGTGTCTGTTTCACTCCCGACAGGAAGTGAGAGAAGAAGAAGAAAAGACAATGAACAAACACAAGTGAAATTAAATATGAAATATAGTTTGATAGAAGAAGTGTTTATCAGAGGACAGAGCTCATACTTGCTGCTAGGGCAGCGGAGCTGAAACTGTACCTTTATATTTCTGTTATAACTGGACTGAACATAAGTCATTTAAAGAGGAACGTTTTAAACCTGGACTTAAATGAAGAGACTGTGTCGCCTCTTTAACATGGACAGAACTCGACCTCCTACTGTGCTTTTAGAGACTCTTGGGACCACCAGAAGGCTATACCTCCTACTGTGCTTTTAGAGACTCTTGGCACCACCAGAAGGCTCTACCTCCTACTGTGCTTTTAGAGACTCTTGGGACCACCAGAAGGCTATACCTCCTACTGTGCTTTTAGAGACTCTTGGGACCACCAGAAGGCTCTACCTCCTACTGTGCTTTTAGAGACTCTTGGACCACCAGAAGGCTCTACCTCCCACTGTGCTTTTAGAGACTCTTGGCACCACCAGAAGGCTCTACCTCCTACTGTGCTTTTAGAGACTCTTGGGACCACCAGAAGGCTATACCTCCTACTGTGCTTTTAGAGACTCTTGGGACCACCAGAAGGCTATACCTCCTACTGTGCTTTTAGAGACTCTTGGGACCACCAGAAGGCTCTACCTCCTACTGTGCTTTTAGAGACTCTTGGGACCACCAGAAGACTCTACCTCCTGCTGAAGACCCAAAACAAACCCCACTACCATAAAAAAGTAAATAATGATATGGACTAAACTCTGAAGTATCTGGGGCCCGTCTGGCCCCGGGGCCCATCACCTCCGTTTGGACTTTGTAAAGTTAATGCACCAAAGACACTTTCTCCACCTCCTGCCATCATCAAGAGAACGAGCTCCACTGAGCACGTGCAGGAGTCTCCTCATGCACAGGCTCCGCCTCCTGCGTCGAGTCTTTCAGATCAATGTGTCCTAACGTCATCTTCACACGTCTGATATAAACGAGACAAACAAGGAGTTTAAAATAAACCAGAGAAAACAGCTCAAGACGATTTACAGCTTTAACCTGACAGAGGACTAAACCAGGACTAAACCAGGACTAAACCAGGACTAAACCAGGACTAAACCAGGACTAAACCAGGACTAAACCAGGTCTAAACCAGGACTAAACCAGGACTAAACCAGGACTAAACCAGGTCTAAACCAGGTCTAAACCAGGACTAAACCAGGACTAAACCAGGACTAAACCAGGACTAAACCAGGATTGCTCCAAAAGTTGATTGAAACTTGTTGAAACTAGAGTGTTGTTCCTCCATCTTCGCCAGCGTCTCCCTCTTTTGGCTCATGTTTAGGGCGGTTTGTTCTTTCTTGACCGGAGCGCCGGACGCTGCTGGACATATGGCCTGGTCCAGGAGGATTACAGAGGAGCAGAAAGCAGACGGGATAAAGAGCTCAGAGGAGGAGCAGCTCTAAACCTGAGCTCCACCTGTTTCACTGTGAGACACCACCACCTGACCAACTGAGCTCCAGCAGGAGGAGGAGGAGGAGGCAGGAGGAGGAGTCAGGAGGAGGAGTCAGGAGGAGTCAGGAGGAGGCAGGAGGAGTCAGGAGGAGGCAGGAGGAGGAGTCAGGAGGAGTCAGGAGGAGGCAGGAGGAGGCAGGAGGAGGAGGAGTCAGGAGGAGGAGGAGGAGGAGGAGGCAGGAGTGGGCTTTTTGAGCAAAGTGTTTCCTCTTGCAGCTGCATAATGACATCACACGTCTCCATGGAGACGGGCGGCGTCAGAAAAGTTCCATGATGCACCTGTTCCTCAGAGCGATCGTCAGTTACGGCCCTTTGTGGTGGAGGCGTGTCCGAGGGCGTGTCCGGGGCGTGTCCGGGGCCACAGCCGTGTTTTGGGCCCCGGGGGACACAGCCTTGGCCCCGGTCGCCAGCTGCTTCAGCCTTGAGTTCAACCCACGGCTCCAGTGTCGCCACGGCAACACAACAGAGAACCAGGTCTGAGTACAGGTCTAGAACCAGGCCCAGAACCAGGTCTAGAACCAGACCAGGCCCAGAACCAGGTCTAGAACCAGGCCTAGAACCAGGCCTAGAACCAGGCCCAGAACCAGGTCTAGAACCAGACCAGGCCCAGAACCAAGCCTAGAACCAGGCCCAGAACCAGGTCTAGAACCAGACCAGGCCCAGAACCAAGCCTAGAACCAGGCCCAGAACCAGGCCTAGAACCAGGCCCAGAACCAGGTCTAGAACCAGCTCTAGAACCGCGGCGGCTCTCAGTGTGTGACAGTTGTAGCGGCGGATGCTTTATGTCTGCTGTGTGTTTCCATGGCGACTCAGTGTTTGGTGCTGTGTTCACGGGGGAAGAACTCAGAACGAAAAGCAACGGCTTAAAAACCACGAGCGAAACACGTGTTCGCGGGAAACAGGGAAAAGTCGCGTTTGCAGTGGAACTTCCTGTTTATTTGGACGTGCTCGTTAGCTTGTTAGCTCGTTAGCTCCCTCTGCTGGACATGAGGCCACTCCTCCAGGTCACACGCCCCCTACAGGTCAGACACACGCCCCCTACAGGTCACACGCCCCCTACAGGTCACACGCCCCCTACAGGTCAGACACACGCCCCCTACAGGTCACACGCCCCCTACAGGTCAGACACACGCCCCCTACAGGTCACACGCCCCCTACAGGTCAGACACACACCCCCTACAGGTCAGACACACGCCCCCTACAGGTCAGACACACGCCCCCTACAGGTCAGACACACGCCCCCTACAGGTCACACGCCCCCTACAGGTCAGACACACGCCCCCTACAGGTCAGACACACGCCCCCTACAGGTCACACGCCCCCTACAGGTCAGACACACGCCCCCTACAGGTCACACGCCCCCTACAGGTCAGACACACGCCCTAGGGGGCGTGTGACCTGTAGGGGGCGTGTGTCTGACCTGTAGGGGGCGTGTGACCTGTGCCTCGTGAAGATGAATCCGGTCGGATTTGGAGGTTTGTGCCTCGTCTTCGTCTGGAACCGTCGTACGGATGAAGTGAAACCGTAAAAAGAAGTTTAAATGCAGAAACTACAACCGTTTTAGTTCCTTTTAATCCAGACACACCTGAGACTAGTGTTTCCACTATTGTCAACGATTATTCACCACCAAAACAACAGCGAAATCCTTAATGTTTAAAAAAGAAAAAGCGATTCACATTTTAGGTCTGTTTTTGGACGACAGATGGAACTAAAAAGACTTCATTTTGGTTCTAAAATTGTCCCGATTGTTATTTTGAGCTGAGTTTAGACTTTGGAGGAAGAAATTGGCCTTTTCTTTTAGTTTGGTTATGGCCCTGATCATAAGTCCGTCTCTGCAGCTCCACCTTGTTTCAGCCGATCGTTCTTCCCGATCGTTCTTCCCGATCGTTCTTCCCGGTCGTTCTTCCCGATCGTTCTTCCCGATCGTTCTTCCCGATCGTTCTTCCCGATCGTTCTTCCCGATCGTTCTTCCCGATCGTTCTTCCTCATCGTTCTTCCCGGTCGTTCTTCCCGGTCGTTCTTCCCGATCGTTCTTCCCGATCGTTCTTCCCGATCGTTCTTCCCGATCGTTCTTCCCGATCGTTCTTCCCGGTCGTTCTTCCCGGTCGTTCTTCCCGATCGTTCTTCCCGATCGTTCTTCCCGATCGTTCTTCCCGATCGTTCTTCCCGGTCGTTCTTCCCGATCGTTCTTCCCGATCGTTCTTCCCGGTCGTTCTTCCCGATCGTTCTTCCCGATCGTTCTTCCTGATCGTTCTTCCCGATCGTTCTTCCTGATCGTTCTTCCCGGTCGTTCTTCCCGATCGTTCTTCCCGATCGTTCTTCCTGATCGTTCTTCCCGGTCGTTCTTCCCGATCGTTCTTCCCGATCGTTCTTCCCGATCGTTCTTCCCGATCGTCCAAAACGTCTGTGAATCTGTGAAACGTGGATTCTCTGTTCTCGACGTGGATTCTTTCTCTGGATCACACTCTTTGACCCTGGGCCGTCCTCGGATGAACCGTTTGAACAAAGCTTCGTCCTCGGGCTCCAGGAAAGGCCCCGGAGCGTCCCGCACAGGGGCCCCTTCTGTGCGGCGGCCCCGCAGGTGGAAAGTGTCACGTTGCAGCGGAACGGGAGGAACAAACGTGTCGTTGTCCCGTCGCCAAACGCCGGAACCCGTGAAATCCACGCGCTTCATATTTCAATGGGGATGTCACAGAATACAAGTGCGTTGTTCAGTGGAGAACTACACAGACCATGATCCTTTGCTCCATCTCGGAACAATGAGGCAATACATCCTCAAATGTGATGACGTCACACGGCCAGAGGGCGGGGCTAGAGGCCATTTTACTATCGATTACGTTGGACTTTGAACAAATGTTTCATGGCAAATGTTGAACCTGATCCGTTCCATCAGTGACGATTTCAACCATTTTAACAGTTTTATTAGGCCCGAGCGCCACAAGCTGGCGAGAGATTTCGTGCGCACGTAGTGCGCACGAAATCGAGCGCGAAGCGCTCGCCCACTTCCAAACACTCACTAACGCACTCCTCCACTCATGCACGCCCCGTGCATACTAATTAGTTGTAGGAAAATGGAACATTACCGTTGTAAACGGGCGAAGCCCGTGCAAAAGTTCGCACTAAAAATTATCGAAAGTACCCGTCAGTGACCAGGGACCCACACCATGAGGTAGGAAAGCGCGAGCGCTTTCCGAAAATGTATAGTTTATGATATTTGAAAAATGGGAAACATTGTTTTCGCATCGGAATATTTAGGCCCGAGCCCCAGCAGGGCGGAGGGCCTATTGCTCCCGCAACGCTGCCGAAGGCAGCGTTGCAACTGTCTGACCAAACATGCGGGCGCAGCCCGCATGTTTGGTACCCCGTCGCCCCTGGCAAGTACAGTGAACTAGCCCATGCCGAAGGCATGGATCATGCATACTTACTCCTGCTATGACAGAAATAGTCAACAATTAGTGAATGGGCGTAGCCCATTCACTAATTGTTGACAACAGCAGCGCGAAGCGCTGCATTCCTCCAAAAACCCTCCTGGCATCGTCCCGTACGCGAGAATCCATGCCGCAGGCATGGGCCATGCTTGTATCTGCTCAAATTAATGGAAGTCTATGGGGAGTGGGCGGGGCATCCCGACGGAATAGGGAGTGACAAGCGCGTAAGCGCTCGTAATGATGATTCCACCCCATGGCGGCATCGGGAAGGCTTAGAGCTTTCAAACGATGTATAATTTGTTGTTATAGTGGAAACGGCTATATTGTTTTTGCTAAAAATATTATTAGGCCCGAGCCCCAGCAGGGGGAGGGCCTATTGCTCCCGCAACGCTGCCGAAGGCAGCGTTGCAACTGTCTGACCAAACATGCGGGCACAGCCCGCATGTTTGGTACCCCGTCGCCCCTGGCAAGTACAGTGAACTAGCCCATGCCGAAGGCATGGATCATGCATACTTACTCCTGCTATGACAGAAATAGTCAACAATTAGTGAATGGGCGTAGCCCATTCACTAATTGTTGACAACAGCAGCGCGAAGCGCTGCATTCCTCCAAAAACCCTCCTGGCATCGTCCCGTATGCGAGAATCCATGCCGCAGGCATGGGCCATGCTTGTATCTGCTCAAATCAATGGAAGTCTATGGGGAGAGGGCGGGGCATCCCGACGGAATAGGGAGTGACGAGCGCGTAAGCGCTCGTAATGATGATTCCACCCCATGGCGGCATCGGGAAGGCTTAGAGCTTTCAAACGATGTATCATTTGTTGTTATAGTAAAAACGGCTATATTGTTTTTGCTAAAAATATTATTATTATTATTATTATTTTTCTTGTTCTTCTTCAGCGCTTTGATCTCTAATTTGACCCCCTGAACATGCTCAAAAACTCACCAAACTTTGCCCAAAATTCAGAATCGGCGAAAAATTTTATTTTTTCTGGGCCATTTTTTTTTTCGTTAAAAAATGGCGCGACAGCGCCACCGACAAAAGTCAAAATACATTGCGCCTATGGGAGACGCCCCGAGGTCAACTTTGGCGTAAAGCTACGAAATTCGGGACACGCATTCCTCTCGTGAGGATAAACAAAAAAAATCATTGTGGCCACGCCCCCAAACTTACCCTATGGCCGCCATCTTCCTTTGAAAATGAAAACAAGCTGAGTTAGCCATTTTGTTTACGTCAAACTTTGACGAACTCCTCCTAGGGCGTTTTGCCCACCGACTTCAAAATCGGCGTACGTCCTCTGGACAAGTGGGGCATCTAAAGTTATTCAATTTTTTGAGATACCTTTTACGGTCTGTGTGCGGCGCAGCCGCAAAGTTGGACAACTTATTTTGGAATATTGCAGGTCTAAAAATTGCTCCCATTTGATCAAAACCAGTCCGATTAGGACCAAATTTGAATCAGTTGTTAAACTTTCTAGTTTGGACCAGTTTAGGCTGACAAAATTGAAATGGCAGTGATAGCGCCCCCTACAGAGTGACCTTTAAATTAACATTGAAGGTCAAAAATTAGTTTTACCAAAATTTTCTAAACTTTACCCAAAATTCTATTTTGCCGTCCCGATCACAAAAGCCAATCACAAAAATGCCTAAATTTTTACGCCGTAGTCGTAGCGATGACAGAAACCTCCCATGTTATCCCTATGGGAAAACCACAAAATCTCTCAAATTACCACATTTTTATGTTTTACACTTTAACGAAGTCCTCCTAGTGCGTTTTGCCCACCAACCTCAAAATCGGTGTACGTCCTCTAGACAAGTGGTGTATCTAAAGTTATCCAAATTTTAAGGATAACTTTTACGGTCTTTGTGCGACGGAGCCGCAAACGTTTCCCAGAATTCTGACTATTTGGCCTTCAGAGTGGCCTATAAACAATAGAGTTTTTCCAAATGACATGACATTTTGCACTAAATTCTAATTTGCCATCCTAATCATACAAGTATGAGAGCCAAAGTCATATTTTGTACGGCGTAACCGTAGCGTTGACAGAAACATCCCATGTTATCCTTATGGGAAAATCGTAGAATCGCTCAAATCACCACATTTTTACACTTCACACTTTAACAAACTCCTCCTAGGGCGATTGTCCGATCAAGCTCATATTTGGGGAAAATCATCTACACAAGCGGGCCATCAAAACTTATCCATATTTTGATTCTAAGTGCTACGGTCTCTGTGTGGCGGACCCGCAAATATATGTCAGAAATGGGAAAACAGCGAAATCTCCAAAATGACCACATTTTCACGCTTCACACTTTCACCAACTCCTCCTAGGCCGATTGCCCGATCAAGCTCATATTTGGGGAAATCATCTACACAAATGGGGCATCAAAAGTTATCCATATTTTGATTTTAAGTGCTACGGTCTCTGTGCCGTGGAGCTGCAAATATACTGTCACAAATGGGAAAAACGCCAAATCCTTGAAATGTTCACATTTACGCTTCACACTTTAATGAACTCCTCTGTGGGCAATAGCTCGATCAAGCTCATATTTGGGAAAAATAATCTACACAAGCGGAGCATCAAAAGTTATCCATATTTTTATTCCAAGTGTCACGGTCTCTGTGCGCTGGAGCTGCACATTTGACCGACATTTGTGTTCATTTGCACTGGTTAAGCACAGCATTGTACATGTCCAATGTGTCGCTGTCTTAGTTCTTAGACAATTGCGTTAGCGCCATCTCTGTAAAATGCAGAGAGCAGAGTCGGAAGGCCGGCGGCCCGCGAGGGCCGTTGGATGCCGCTTGCGGCTTTAATATTCTTTCTTTCTTTCCTTCTTTCTTCTTCTTCTCGGGACCAACCCCCCTATTTTTCACCCAGTGAACATTGACGAAAAGTCACAAAAATTTGCACACCTCTAAAAATCGTGCCTCTCTACATTCTGGCTATTTCCCTTTTCTAAAATAAAAAAAATTGGCGCGTCAGCGCCACCAAATGTACCAAAAATGCATTGAGAGATGGGAAATGACCCAAAAAAAATCTGATCGTAGAATCATGAAATTTGGCGCAGAGGTAGATCGTGACAAGAGAAGTAAAAAATATTATTACGGCAACGCCGTCCCCCGAACCAAATGTCGGCCATATTGCTTCAAAAATGGCTAAACATGACTTCGGAGTTTTTCCAAACGTCGTACTTTTACGAACTCCTCCCAGGGCGTTGGCCCTAAAAAGCTGAAATTTGGTGAAAATGCTACTGAGGAGTGGGACATCAAAAGTTATCCAAATTACATTGATACCTCTCACGGTCTCTGTGCGGCGAAGCCGCAAACTGTAACTAAAATTTCAGAAATCTCCCATATTTAAAATTTCTGCCGTTTGCGCAGATAAAGTCCGAATTGCGTCAAATTAGAATCAGTTGTTAAACTCTTTGCCCTAAACCTACTTGAAGTGAAATAAATTCATTTGGCGCCACAGCGCCCCCTACAGATTTTATATGGAGGTTAAATGTTTAGTTTTGCGAAATTATATGAAATTTGACACACAACTCAATTTTAGCATCCCCATCAAAAAAGTCAATGAGACCCATGTCATAATTGTTATGGCGTTGCCGTAACGATGACCGAAACCTCCCATGTTATTCCAATGGGGCCAGAACATGTTTACACTTTAGACTTTCACAAACTCCTCCCAGGGCGTCAGCCCTATTAACCTGAAATTTGGTGAGACTCATCTTCAGGACCATCAAAAGTTATCCACATTTTCATTCAAAGAGTCACGGTGTCTGTGCGGCAAAGCCGCACATTTTGCCAAGAATTCAAAATAAAATTGCTTTTTGATGTAAAACAAAGGGGAGAACATGTGACAGCGTCACAGATTCAGCAGTAGGCGTGATAAAAGGACAATTGGGGCGCGTTAGCGCCCCCTCCTCTTGCGGCGTGGCGGCGGTGTGGCGGCGGCGTGGCGAGGGCCGATCATTGCCGCTTGCGGCTATATTTTTAGTTCTTATTGGTCTATAGAATGTCGTGATGTCGTGACGACGTGAACGCTCGTTACTCGGTGCTCGTTACCGGAGATGGAGGAGATGGAGTCGCGCTGGCTCATATGCAGAGCGTTTTTGTTGCGCTAACTGTTTGCACTAACTGTTCGTGCTAACTGTTCGTGCTAACTGTTCCCGCTAACTGTTCGCTCTAACGGTTCCCGCTAACTGTTCGTGCTAACTGTTCCCGCTAACTGTTCGCGCTAACTGTTCCTGCTAACTGTTCGCGCTAACTGTTCCTGCTAACTGTTCGCGCTAACTATTTGCGCTAACTGTTCGCGCTAACTGTTCGCGCTAACTGTTCCCGCTAACTGTTTCCACTAACTGTTCGCGCTAACTGTTCGCGCTAACTGTTCGCGCTAACTGTTCCCGCTAATTGTTCCCGCTAACTGTTCCCGGTAATTGTTCCCGCTAACTGTTCGCGCTAACTGTTCGCGCTAACTGTTTGCGCTAACTGTTTGCGCTAACTGTATGCGCTAACTGTTTGCGCTAAATGTTCGCGCTAACTGTTTGCGCTAATTGTTCCCGCTAACTGTTCCCGCTAATTGTTCGCGCTGTACCTCTCGCGGTGCTAACGTGAAGCGCGCGGCGGTGAGCCAGGTGTGTGGGCGCGGCCGTAACCCGATCGCACGGCGCTCTTCCTCCGAGCGAGACCTGACACTCTAAGACCGCCACAGGAGCGTGGAGCGCGGCACAGGTCAGAGGTCACGCCATCCGACGGCCATCCGGGGACGGCCATCCGGGGACGGCGTGGAGATCAGACCAATCAGAAGCAGACGTGTTTGGTAAAATGCACCAAACAGAAGCTACAGTGAGGGGCAGAGGTCAGAGGTCAGAGGGCAGAGGGCAGAGGGCAGAGGGCAGCCATAGCAGGATGCAGTTAAGATTTAAGGCATTTTTTATCACATTGACGTTGATTAATGGTCAAGGAAGTTGGGAAAATCTCCTTTTGTGATTATATTTGCCCGTGATGTGGATGTGGTGTGTTCAGAGTCCCTCACGGCGACCAGTTCTAGCTCCTGACAGGGTCTAGCTCTTGACAGGTTCTAGCTCCTGAGAGGTTCTAGCTCCCGAGAGGCTCTAGCTCCTGAGAGGTTCTAGCTCCCGAGAGGCTCTAGCTCCTGAAAGGTTCTAGTTCCTGAGAGTTTCTTGCTCCTGAGAGGCTCTAGCTCCTGAAAGGTTCTAGCTCTTGAGAGGGTCTAGCTCCTGAGAGGCTCTAGCTCCTGAGAGGCTCTAGCTCCTGACAGGTTCTAGCTCCTGAGAGGTTCTAGCTCCCGAGAGGTTCTAGCTCCCGAGAGGTTCTAGCTCCTGAAAGGTTCTAGCTCCTGAGAGGATCTGGCTCTTGAGCTCCAGGTGGACTTTAGCTCAGGGGGAGGAGCTCCACAGCACAGCCAGATGATTGGACGAGAGAGAACACAGACTCAGGCCAAAACAAGAAGCAAAAATGGGACTAAAAGTGACAAAAATGTGACATGAAGCAACAGCAACGAGAAAAAACGCAACTGAGACAATCAAGACAAGCAGAAAAAATGTGCAACAAAATTCAACTAAAAGTGACCAAAACACAACTCTGACTTGATCTCGTGCTAAAGCGCCGTGTTTCCACTGATGCTAACTTATATGTGGAGCCTTAGCAACACAAAGCTAGCGAAGCACGTTAGCAACAGCCACTTCCTGTTCATGGCCGCATGGCACTCGCTTTGTCAAGAGCCACAATCTGATATTTCCAGGTCATAATGCGTCTGACATTAGCATTAGCATGACAAAAAGAGAGGTTCAAAAGCGGCGTAGAGGCTTTAGCCACGCCCCTCACATGCAGAAAAGTTAAAGAAATGAGGCAAAACTGTTCCTGTGCACGCTAGCTTTAGCCAAGGTCAAAGGTCACCCGCTCCTGTGTTTGTAAAGGACCTGGATCCTGGATCAGACCTAAATCACATCGTCTTCTCGTCTCGTTGTTCTGCAGAGAAAAGATCTGCTTTTGATTCCGTTTCTGCCGTTGTCATGGAAACTGAAGCTTTTTATTTCAAATGGAATTAACTTTTCCCCCAGAGACAGAGGCTCGCTAGACCTGTGTCTTCACCCGCAGCATCCACCTGCTGCATGTCCTCCCCGCTCTCGCACCCCCACGGCCTGATGAAGCCCACGTCGTGTTTGGAGAGGATTCTTTTTCATTTGTGCTTCTGAATCCTGCGTGTGTCACTTTACGTAAACCCGAGAGTGACGTGGAGAAGACCTGGACTGAAAAGGTCCAAAAAATGTTCCCCGGAACCAGGACCAGGACCAGGACCAGGACCAGGACCAGGACATTTCCAAACGTCCTCCTCCTGCTCCTCTTCGTCCTCCTCTCGTGTCGCTCGTCTTCAGGCCCGTGCAGCAGCTGTTGTTTAGGACAGATTCAGTGACGCTACGCTAACACGACGCTACGCTAACAGATGGCGGAGGTGTGATCAGATACACGCTCCAGGGCCTCTGCGTGCCACGTCCAGCTCAAAGCGCTCAGATGACCGCGGCGTCAGGTGAAAGCGGCGTCAGGTGAAGGCGGCGTCAGGTGAAGGCGGCGTCAGGTGAAGGCGCAGAGTGCACTACACGTCCTTTTAATTTTGATGAATTAATGTTTAGAGAGTGAAAAGAATTGTTTCTTTTGTGTAAATTCTGCATAAACTGTGACTGGAACAAGTGTCCCTGCTGTGATGTCACTTCCTGTATGAGTGTCCCTGCTGTCATTTTCTACAGATCTTTCAACATTTCCTCCACAAATTCCTGCTCGATCGGTGTAAAACTATAATTTATATGTACGACAAGTATAAATACACCAAATGAAGTCAGAATTAGACAATGGTAATGGACAATTTAAGGGTTTCACTCTTAAACTTTCTAAAACGTGACATTGTGACGTCTCCACTCGAGCTGCGTGAAGAGAACATGCAAACTCCACATGTGCATGTGAGGGTTACCACTCTGCCACCGCCCCGCCCCCCTCACTCTCCTCTCATGCTTTGTGTGAGCCGAACCCGCCGCTCGTTGAATTTGAATGTGGAGCTTCAAAGTGCGGCGCTTTCGTGTGGTCGCCGATCAAAACGCCACCGGCGCCGGGCCGAGCGCCGAATGTCTCGCCGCGTTCGACTCGCAGCGTTCGACAAGGCGGCGGCGATTTCACGCTTACTTGTTCTGACCGGTCGCGAGTTTGCCATGGTGACGGAGATTCCTGGAGCGACGTCCCACTGGTCTGGGAGCGGTCAAAAGGCATTTCCACTTCCACCCCATGTCAGTTTCGGTCCAGTACCTTCAGATTGAAAATGGCCTCATAAAGTGTTCAGATGGACCTTTTTCGACCTGTAAAACGAGGACATTTAAAGCAAACATGACCCAATCCTGCCTCCGTCACTGACTCGTCATTTACCGAGGTCTTTCTGATCGAAGGGCGTCGCCGCGTGTTGGTTAATTACAGTTCCATGTCGCAAAACGATCGTCGTGTCGTTTTTTTTTCCGCTTTTGTGTCATTAATCGTGCCATTCAACATAAAAAGTCACATTTGTTTCTCCAAACCACATTTTACTGACGTTAAAAAGCGTTAAGCGGACGTTTGACGGTTCGAGACGAGGCTCCTTCTCTTCATTGCCCCAACGACAACATAAAAAACAATCATATTTTTGAGAGTAATCTTGGACCTGACCAACTCTAAAACCAACAAAAACGGCAGCATCATGAAATAAAAATGTCAAAAATACAGTTTATTCATAAATATTCTCTATCTAGAAGTCTTCACTCAGCATTTTTAAGCCCTTATTTGGTTTAAAATGTACTTGTCTAGTCCTAAAATGTACTACAAATCTATAGAAATGATGGTTTGTCAAGTGGACTTCTAAAACAATCCTCAGCTGCAGCTCTTTGGCTCGCACGGCTCTATAAATCGGCTCCAGGAGCAGTTGTGACGCTCGTGTTTTGGCGTCTCTTACAGATGGTGGTGCTGATGGACCCCCTCGAGGACCCCGACGACGTTCTTCGTGCCAATCGCTCCAGAGAAAAGACGTACATGTTCGACGTGGCCTTCGACTACTCCGCCAGCCAGGTCTGCCACGCCGTCCCTCGCTTTGCTCACCACTACCGTATTCCCCCGAGTATAAGTAAAAAAAAGCATAATAGAGAATAAAAAAACATATATAAGTCGCATTTTTGGGGGAAATGTATTTTATAAAATCCAAGACCAAGAACTGACATTTCCTCTGTAAATGCAGTTTAAAATAATAACAGATGAGAGAACATGGTGACTAGGTGCATGTATGCTAACATGCTAACGCTAACACCTTCAGCTACATGAGGCACAGACAGAACTGTGGTAAGTGTCTGGTATGTTAACGTAACATATGAACAGTTATTCAGAGAACTATCAAATCAAATCAAATCAATTTATTTTTGTAAGGCCCAAAATCACAACAACAGTTGCCTCTGAGGGCCACAGGGAGAAATGAATCAACAATGTCTGTGGTGGCGATGGAGTCAGACAATGTCTGTGGTGGCGAGGGACGATGTCCCAGTGTCCTCTGTCCTTAGACTCTCCTTCTCGGCCAGGAAAAACTACAAAAAAACCTTTTTGGGAAAAAAGCGTAGAAACCTGGAGGAGTTCCAGTGAAGGAGAGATCCGACTCTCACAGACGGACACGAGGGACACGAGGAGACTGGAGCTGGACCCACCCCTCAGGCAGAAGAGGGACCGTCCACACAGGGCAGGGACCACTTCACCAGGGGAGGGGCATCTGGGTCCACAGGTCCTCAGGAGTGAGAGAAAGAAAAAGAAGGCGGTGAACAGTTTGCAAGTGGAATCAAAAAATAAATATTGTTTGATAGCATAAGTAGTCAGAAGAAGAAGAGGATAGTGCTCAAGCTGTCATACTTCCCCCAGCATAGTTACTCCTAGGGCAGCGTAGCTGAAACTGTGGGTTTATGTTTCTGTTCCTAACTACTACATGTTAGCATAAAGAACATGCTAACATGCTAATATGCTAACATGCTAACAAGTTTACCAAAGCATCAGTTTTACCCCAAATCACTAAATCCACTGAATTCTTCTTCCTCTGTGTCACTTCTAAACAACTCCACAAACTCCAGAGGAAGAGGAAGTGCAGATTCTTCTTCTGCGTCGCTCAGAGCCTAGAGCGCCCCCTTGTGGCTGTCATTGTGAAAATAACTAATAATATCACATATAAGTCGCTCTGGAGTATAAGTCGCACCCCGACCAAAACTATGAAAAAAGGTGTGACTTATAGTCTGGATAATACGGTACTTTTCACTGTCATGAGCTGCGGAACTGGACAAAACGGAGCCAATCGTGTTTTACAGAGCAGCAGGGGACAACAGGGCACCAAATTGGAGGCTTCCCGTACCAGCTTGGGAAAAAAAAGACCGTTATTATGTCTCAGAACGTTTCGGGATCCACCCATACCTGCTGCACAGGCTTTACTCTCAATAAACAAAGAAAAGCTTGGGTGACCAGACGTCCCCTTTTCCCAGAGTGTTTCAAGTGTTTCTTTCTGCTACGTCTTAAGATAAGATGAGATAAGATAAGTTAATCCTTTAATGTCACACAAGGGGAAATGTGGTTGTTGCAGTAGAAACAGGAGGAAAGGACAGATTATAGGAAGTTTCAAAAACACTCTTAATAGAAGAAAAACTCTTATTAACAAAACTCCTCTCTTAATAGGGAATGGAGGGGGGGAATAAAATAAAATAGATAAATAAATATAAAAAATAAAGATAAAAATCAGATAATAATAAAACAAATAATGATACTAGAATAAAATTAAAATAAAACAAAATAAAATAAAGTAAAAATAACTAGCACAAGACTAGGTAATACTATTAGCAGGTAAGTAAACCGTATAAAAAACAAAATAGAACACTCTTATTTACAGGTATTGCACATGGTTACATCAGTACTGCACATGTTCAGGGCAGTGTTTGTTATAAAGTCTGACAGCAGCAGAAGGAAAGACCTGCAGAACCTTTCCTTCACACATCGAGGGTGGATCAGTCTCTCACTGAAGCTGCTCTCCAGAGCGGACAGAGTGTCCTGCAGGGGACAGAGTGTCCTGCAGGGGGTGACACTCATGGTCCAGCATAGATGTGAATCTAGCCAGGACCCTCCTGTCCCCCACCTCCTGCACCGAGTCCAGAGCACAGCCCAGGACGGAGCTGGACTTCTTGATGACTCTGTCCAGCCTCTTCCTCTCCCTCTCTGTGATGCTGCTGCTCCAGCAGGCCACACCATACAGGAGGGCTGATGCCACCACAGAGTCAGAGAAGGTCTTCAGGAGTGGCCCTGTCAGGAGTGGCCCTGTCAGGAGTGGCCCTGTCAGGAGTGGCCCTGTCAGGAGTGGCCCTGTCAGGAGTGGCCCTGTCACTCCAAAAGACCTGAGTCTCCTCAGGAGGTAGAGCCGACTCTGGCTCTTCCTGTACAGTCTGTGTTATGAGTCCAGTCCAGTTTGTGGTTCAGATGAACACCAGGTACTTGTATGAGTCCACTCTCTCAATGTCCCGTCCCTGGATGTTCACTGGTGAGGGGGCAGTGGGGTGGCGTCTACGGACGTCCACCACCATCTCCTTGGTCTTCCCCGCGTTGATGAGGAGGTGGTTCCGCTGACACCAGTCCACAAAGTCCTGCTCCAGTCCTCTGTCCTCCGCATCATCGTCGTCTGTGATGAGTCCGATGATGGCAGAGTCATCAGAGAACTTCTGCAGGACACAGCTGTCCGTGTCATGTCTGAAGTCTGCAGTGTAAAGGGTGAAGAGAAAGGGCGCGAGGACAGTGCCCTGGGGCGCCCCCACACTGCAGGTCCGAGTGTCAGACACACAGTCCCGGGCTCTCACAAACTGGGGTCGGTCTGTGAGGTAGTCCAGGATCCACTCTGCAGGTCATACTCCACACCAGCCGTCTCCAGCTTGTCCCTCAGGAGCTGATGGTGTTGAAGGCGCTGGAAAGATCGAAGAACAGGATCCTCACAGAGCTGCCAGGCTTCTCCAGGTGAGAGAGAGAGCGGTGCAGCAGGAGATGACGGCGTCCTCCACTCCGATGTCAGGCCGGTATGCAAACTGCAGCGGGTCCATGGCTGAGCTCACGGTGGAGCGGAGGTGGTCCAGGACTAGCCGCTCCAGTGTCTTCATCAGGTGGGACGTGAGGGCCACTGGCCTGAAGCTGTTGAGGTCTTTGGGGCGCGGTGTCTTAGGCACAGGTACCAGACCTGTGGTACCACCCTCAGCTTCAGGCTCATGTTGTAGACATGCTCCATCACTCCACACAGTTCATCTGCGCAGGACTTAAGGAGCCTGGGGCTGATGCCATCAGGTCCTGCTGCCTTCCTCACTTTAATCTTCTTCAGCTCACTCCTCACCTGTGCTGCTGTGACAGTCAGTGGTTGGCAGGGGGACTGTATGCTGGGGGGACGGGTGAGTCCAGGTGAAGTGGGGAGCTGATGGTCCGGAGCAGAGGTGTGAAGGGGAACGGGGGTGGGCCATTGTCCGGCTGTGGAAGAGGGAGCATGCAGCTGTGCAGGGGGAGGGGCGGGTGACCGATCAAACCTCAAGAAGTGAGCATTTAAATCATTCACCCACTGTAGATCCCCCTCTGTCTGGGCAGGGGGGATTTTGAAGCCCGAGATGGTTTTCAGGCTCCTCCACACTCCCTGAATGTTCTTTTGCTGCAGCTGCTCCTCCATCCTCCTCTTGTAGCCGGCCTCAGCCTGCCTGATCTTCCTCCTCAGCTCCTTCTGCACAGTCCTCAGCTCCTCCTTGTTCCCTGACCTGAAGGCTCTCTTCTTCTCCTTCAGCAGAGCCTTCAGTTCACGGTTAATCCATGGCTTGTTGTTTGGAAAACACCGCACCGTCCGGGAGGGAACAATGTTCTCAAAACAGAAGTTGATGTAGTCCGTGATGCACTCTGTGATGGTGTTGATGTCCTCCCCATGTGGGTCATAAAGCTCAGTCCAGACAGTGGTGCTGAAGCAGTCCCTCAGAGCCTCCTCGCTCTCAGCAGACCACATCCTCACCTCACGGGACACCACAGGCTGCCTGCGCACGATGGGTTCATACACAGGCCTCAGATGTACAAGGTTGTGGTCCGAGCTGCCCAGGGGAGGGAGGGGGGAGGAGCCTCCTGGTGTTGGCAAAGAATAAATCCGAAGTTTTAATGTCTCTGGTGGGACAGGTAACATACTGGGTGTATGTTGGTAGAACAGAAGAGGGAGAAGCGTGGTTAAAGTCACCAGAGACGAGGAAGAGAGCCTGTGGATGTTTGTTTTGCATCTGCTTGTGATGGAGAAAATGCTTCACAGGCATTGTCAGCGTTAGCAGACGGGGCTACGTAAACTGCTATTACAATAAGATGTGAGAACTCCCGGGGCAGATAATATAGCCTCATGCTAACAGCTAACAGTTCAATATCTCTGTTACACAGTTGTTCTCTGACTGTGACGTGGTTTGTCTGCAGCGCATATGTTTAAATAATATGTACAATGTTTACGGTTATTGTCAGTGGCTTAAATTAGTTTCTATTTTAGCATTTTGTCATCTATATTTTCTTCAGTAAAATATTGCAATCGTTGCGACCGCTGAACGAACTCTGACCCTTCTGTTTGACACTGACCTGTCTGACCTGTCTGACCTCCAGGAGGAGGTGTTCAGAGGCACCACCAAAGGCCTGATCGAGGGCCTCATCTCTGGGTACAACGCCACCGTGTTCGCCTACGGACCCACAGGTAACCAGACCAGACCAGACCAGACCAGACCAGAGCAGACCAGACCAGACCAGACCAGACCAGACCAGACCAGACCAGACCAGACCAGACCAGAGCAGAGCAGACCAGACCAGACCAGAGCAGACCAGACCAGAGCAGACCAAACAGAGGACACAGTGACTTGTCAGTTCTGTCACGTTCCAAAAGGTTTGAGTATGATGTGATTTCACTGGAGAAACTGGGATTGACCTCAGTGTGTCTGTGTGTGTGTGTGTGTGTGTCTGTGTGTGTGTGTGTGTGTGTGTGTGTGTGTCTGTGTGTGTGTGTGTGTGTGCAGGTTGTGGTAAAACCTACACGATGCTTGGCACAGACAAAGAGCCTGGGATCTACGTCCGAACTTTAAACGATCTGTTTCGTGCCATCGAAGAGACGAGCGACGACATGATGTACTCTGTGTCCATGTCCTACCTGGAGGTACGGCCCCAACACAGGCCACGCCCCCAACACAGGCCACGCCCCTTTCACAAAGGGACTAAGTGTGGGTAAAATCATGTCCTGGTTTAGACCTGGTTTAGACCTGGTTTAGTCCTGGTTTAGTCCTGGTTTAGACCTGGTTTAGTCCTGGTTTAGTCCTGGTTTAGACCTGGTTTAGACCTGGTTTAGTCCTGGTTTAGTCCTGGTTTAGACCTGGTTTAGTCCTGGTTTAGTCCTGGTTTAGTCCTGGTTTAGTCCTGGTTTAGACCTGGTCTAGTCCTGGTTTAGTTCTGGTTTAGTCCTGGTTTAGTCCTGGTTTAGACCTGGTTTAGTCCTGGTTTAGTCCTGGTTTAGTCCTGGTTTAGTCCTGGTTTAGTCCTGGTTTAGTTCTGGTTTAGTCCTGGTTTAGTCCTGGTTTAGACCTGGTTTAGTCCTGGTTTAGACCTGGTTTAGTCCTGGTTTAGTCCTGGTTTAGACCTGGTTTAGTCCTGGTTTAGTCCTGGTTTAGTCCTGGTTTAGACCTAGTTTAGTCATGGTTTAGTCCTGGTTTAGACCTGGTTTAGTCCTGGTTTAGTCCTGGTTTAGTCCTGGTTTAGACCTGGTTTAGTCATGGTTTAGTCCTGGTTTAGACCTGGTTTAGTCATGGTTTAGTCCTGGTTTAGACCTGGTTTAGACCTGGTTTAGTCCTGGTTTAGTCCTGGTTTAGACCTGGTTTAGTCCTGGTTTAGTCCTGGTTTAGTCCTGGTTTAGTCCTGGTTTAGACCTGGTCTAGTCCTGGTTTAGTTCTGGTTTAGTCCTGGTTTAGTCCTGGTTTAGACCTGGTTTAGTCCTGGTTTAGTCCTGGTTTAGTCCTGGTTTAGTCCTGGTTTAGTTCTGGTTTAGTCCTGGTTTAGTCCTGGTTTAGACCTGGTTTAGTCCTGGTTTAGACCTGGTTTAGACCTGGTTTAGTCCTGGTTTAGTCCTGGTTTAGACCTGGTTTAGACCTGGTTTAGTCCTGGTTTAGTCCTGGTTTAGTCCTGGTTTAGTTCTGGTTTAGTCCTGGTTTAGTCCTGGTTTAGACCTGGTTTAGTCCTGGTTTAGACCTGGTTTAGTCCTGGTTTAGTCCTGGTTTAGACCTGGTTTAGTCCTGGTTTAGTCCTGGTTTAGACCTGGTTTAGTCCTGGTTTAGACCTGGTTTAGTCCTGGTTTAGTCATGGTTTAGTCCTGGTTTAGACCTGGTTTAGTCCTGGTTTAGACCTGGTTTAGTCCTGGTTTAGACCTGGTTTAGTCATGGTTTAGTCCTGTACATGTGTCTGTATTTTGGCTTGTGGTTTATTTGCTGTCTCCAGGAGAAACCATTGTCCTTGTCTGAGTCTGACCATTGATTCTGCTGGTGTCAGATCTATAACGAGATGATCCGGGACCTGCTGAATCCGTCCTCTGGATTCTTGGACCTGAGAGAAGATTCTAAAGGAGAGATCCAAGTGGCAGGGATCACCGAGGTGTCCACCATCAACGCTCAAGAGGTCAGGACCTGAGAGGGACCTGGTTTAGTCCTGGTTTAGTCCGGGTTTAGTCCTGGTTTAGTCCTGGTTTAGTCCCTGGTTTAGTCCTGGTTTAGACCTGGTTTAGTCCTGGTTTAGTCCGGGTTTAGTCCTGGTTTAGTCCTGGTTTAGTCCCTGGTTTAGTCCTGGTTTAGACCTGGTTTAGTCCTGATTTAGTCCTGGTTTAGTCCTGGTTTAGTCCTGGTTTAGTCCCTGGTTTAGTCCTGGTTTAGTCCTGGTTTAGTCCTGGTTTAGTCCTGGTTTAGTCCTGGTTTAGTCCTGGTTTAGTCCTGGTTTAGTCCCTGGTTTAGTCCCTGGTTTAGTCCTGGTTTAGACCTGGTTTAGTCCTGATTTAGTCCTGGTTTAGTCCTGGTTTAGTCCTGGTTTAGTCCCTGGTTTAGTCCTGGTTTAGTCCTGGTTTAGTCCTGGTTTAGTCCTGGTATAGTCCTGGTTTAGTCCTGGTTTAGTCCTGGTTTAGTCCTGGTATAGTCCTGGTTTAGTCCTGGTTTAGTCCTGGTTTAGTCCCTGGTTTAGTCCTGGTTTAGTCCTGGTTTAGTCCTGGTTTAGTCCTGGTTTAGTCCTGGTTTAGTCCTGGTTTAGTCCTGGTTTAGTCCCTGGTTTAGTCCCTGGTTTAGTCCTGGTTTAGACCTGGTTTAGTCCTGATTTAGTCCTGGTTTAGTCCTGGTTTAGTCCTGGTTTAGTCCCTGGTTTAGTCCTGGTTTAGTCCTGGTTTAGTCCTGGTTTAGTCCTGGTATAGTCCTGGTTTAGTCCTGGTTTAGTCCTGGTTTAGTCCTGGTATAGTCCTGGTTTAGTCCTGGTTTAGTCCTGCTTTAGTCCCTGGTTTAGTCCTGGTTTCTCCTTGACTGCTGGCGTGGCTCACACAGGTCATGGAGCTGCTGGTGAGGGGGAACAGGCAGCGGACGCAGGAGCCGACTGCAGCGAACCAGACGTCTTCTCGCTCTCACGCTCTGCTGCAGGTGTGTGTGAAGCAGCAGAGCCGCAGCCCGGAGCTGCAGCAGGAGGTCCTGCAGCAGGAGGTCCTGCAGCAGGAGGTCCGCTTCGCCAGGCTCTTCATGATCGACCTGGCGGGCTCTGAGCGCGCCGCGCAGGTCAGACAAACACGCTCCTCCTTCCAGTCTTCTTCTCCTCCTTCCAGTCTTCTTCTCCTCCTTCCAGTCTTCTTCTCCTCCTTCCAGTCTTCTCTTCCTTCCAGTCTTCTTCTCCTCCTTGCAGTCTTCTTCTCCTCCTTCCAGTCTTCTTTTCCTCCTTGCAGTCTTCTTCTCCTCCTTCCAGTCTTCTCTTCCTTCCAGGCTTCTTCTCCTCCTTGCAGTCTTCTTCTCCTCCTTCCAGTCTTCTCTTCCTTCCAGTCTTCTTCTCCTCCTTCCAGTCTTCTTCTCCTCCTTACAGTGTTCTTCTCCTCCTTCCAGTCTTCTCTTCCTTCCAGTCTTCTTCTCCTCCTTGCAGTCTTCTTCTCCTCCTTCCAGTCTTCTCTTCCTTACAGTCTTTTTCTCCTCCTTCCAGTCTTCTTCTCCTCCTTGCAGTCTTCTTCTCCTCCTTCCAGTCTTCTCTTCCTTCCAGTCTTCTTCTCCTCCTTGCAATCTTCTTCTCCTCCTTCCAGTCTTCTCTTCCTTACAGTCTTCTTCTCCTCCTTCCAGTCTTCTCTTCCTTGCAGTCTTCTTCTCCTCCTTCCAGTCTTCTCTTCCTTCCAGTCTTCTTCTCCTCCTTGCAATCTTCTTCTCCTCCTTCCAGTCTTCTCTTCCTTACAGTCTTCTTCTCCTCCTTCCAGTCTTCTCTTCCTTGCAGTCTTCTTCTCCTCCTTCCAGTCTTCTCTTCCTTCCAGTCTTCTTCTCCTCCTTGCAGTCTTCTTCTCCTCCTTCCAGTCTTCTTCTCCTCCTTGCAGTCTTCTTCTCCTCCTTCCAGTCTTCTCTTCCTTGCAGTCTTCTTCTCCTCCTTCCAGTCTTCTCTTCCTTCCAGTCTTCTTCTCCTCCTTCCAGTCTTCTTCTCCTCCTTACAGTCTTCTTCTCCTCCTTCCAGTCTTCTCTTCCTTCCAGTCTTCTTCTCCTCCTTGCAGTCTTCTTCTCCTCCTTCCAGTCTTCTCTTCCTTGCAGTCTTCTTCTCCTCCTTCCAGTCTTCTCTTCCTTCCAGTCTTCTTCTCCTCCTTGCAGTCTTTTTCTCCTCCTTCCAGGCTTCTTCTCCTCCTTGCAGTCTTCTTCTCCTCCTTCCAGTCTTCTCTTCCTTCCAGTCTTCTTCTCCTCCTTCCAGTCTTCTTCTCCTCCTAACAGTCTTCTTCTCCTCCTTCCAGTCTTCTCCTCCTTACAGTCTTCTTCTCCTCCTTCCAGTCTTCTCCTCCTCCTTGCAGTCTTCTTCTCCTCCTTCCAGTCTTCTCTTCCTTGCAATCTTCTTCTCCTCCTTCCAGTCTTCTCTTCCTTCCAGTCTTCTTCTCCTCCTTGCAGTCTTTTTATCCTCCTTCCAGGCTTCTTCTCCTCCTTGCAGTCTTCTTCTCCTCCTTCCAGTCTTCTCTTCCTTCCAGTCTTCTTCTCCTCCTTCCAGTCTTCTTCTCCTCCTTACAGTCTTCTTCTCCTCCTTCCAGTCTTCTCTTCCTTCCAGTCTTCTTCTCCTCCTTGCAGTCTTCTTCTCCTCCTTCCAGTCTTCTTTTCCTCCTTCCAGTCTTCTCTTCCTTGCAGTCTTCTTCTCCTCCTTCCAGTCTTCTCTTCCTTCCAGTCTTCTTCTCCTCCTTGCAGTCTTTTTCTCCTCCTTCCAGGCTTCTTCTCCTCCTTGCAGTCTTCTTCTCCTCCTTCCAGTCTTCTCTTCCTTCCAGTCTTCTTCTCCTCCTTCCAGTCTTCTTCTCCTCCTTACAGTCTTCTTCTCCTCCTTGCAGTCTTCTTCTCCTCCTTCCAGTCTTCTCTTCCTTCCAGTCTTCTTCTCCTCCTTGCAGTCTTCTTCTCCTCCTTCCAGTCTTCTCTTCCTTCCAGTCTTCTTCTCCTCCTTCCAGTCTTCTTCTCCTCCTTACAGTCTTCTTCTCCTCCTTCCAGTCTTCTCTTCCTTCCAGTCTTCTTCTCCTCCTTGCAGTCTTCTTCTCCTCCTTCCAGTCTTCTCTTCCTTCCAGTCTTCTTCTCCTCCTTCCAGTCTTCTTCTCCTCCTTACAGTCTTCTTTTCCTCCTTCCAGTCTTCTCTTCCTTCCAGTCTTCTTCTCCTCCTTCCAGTCTTCTTTTCCTCCTTCCAGTCTTCTTTTCCTCCTTGCAGTCTTCTTCTCTTCCTTCCAGTCTTTTTCACCTCCTTCCAGTCTTCTCTTCCTTGCAGTCTTCTTCTCCTCCTTCCAGTCTTCTCTTCCTTCCAGTCTTCTTCTCCTCCTTGCAGTCTTTTTCTCCTCCTTCCAGGCTTCTTCTCCTCCTTGCAGTCTTCTTCTCCTCCTTCCAGTCTTCTCTTCCTTCCAGTCTTCTTCTCCTCCTTGCAGTCTTCTTCTCCTCCTTCCAGTCTTCTCTTCCTTCCAGTCTTCTTCTCCTCCTTCCAGTCTTCTTCTCCTCCTTACAGTCTTCTTCTCCTCCTTCCAGTCTTCTCTTCCTTCCAGTCTTCTTCTCCTCCTTGCAGTCTTCTTCTCCTCCTTCCAGTCTTCTCTTCCTTCCAGTCTTCTTCTCCTCCTTCCAGTCTTCTTCTCCTCCTTACAGTCTTCTTTTCCTCCTTCCAGTCTTCTCTTCCTTCCAGTCTTCTTCTCCTCCTTCCAGTCTTCTCTTCCTTCCAGTCTTCTCTTCCTTCCAGTCTTCTTCTCCTCCTTACAGTCTTCTTTTCCTCCTTCCAGTCTTCTCTTCCTTCCAGTCTTCTTCTCCTCCCTCGCTCCTCCTTCTCTCTGTTTAAAATCAGTCCCATCATTGGTTTTGCTTCTCTTTGTTTAAAAGATTTAAAAATGAATAAAAAGGTTTGAAATGGAGGTAAAATGAAAGAACAGAGGAAGGTTTAAAAAGACTTTATAGTAACCATAAAGACACTGGTGCCCCCTGCTGGACATTGGTGCCCCCTGCTGGACAGTGGTGCCCCCTGCTGGACACTGGTGCCCCCTGCTGGACACTGGTGCCCCCTGCTGGACACTGGTGATAGCACAACTAGAACAGCTGAAAGAGCACTTCAGTTTAAAGTAATAAACCACATAAATACTGGAATAAATCCGTGTTGAATGATAAATCCTGGACAAGTTCTTGTGTTTAGTTTTAACATTTAACATTTATGGACAAAACACTTTTATTCAGAGATTTATCTTATCCCAGAGCCTGTCACTCAGGACGAGCCTGTCACTCAGGACGAGCCTGTCACTGAGACGCTTTATTTCAGACGCAGAACCGAGGGCAGCGCCTGAAGGAGGGCGCGCACATCAACCGCTCGCTGCTCGCGCTCGGGAACTGCATCAACGCCCTGAGCGACAAGAACGGCCACAAGTACGTCAACTACAGGGACAGCAAGCTGACCAGGCTGCTGAAGGTACGGCCACGCCCACAGCCACGCCCGCTTTGACCTGACCCCGCCCGACACTGACCACGTGTGACCTCCACTTTCCTCTGGACAGGACTCTTTAGGAGGAAACAGCCGGACGGTGATGATCGCTCACATCTCACCAGCCTCGTCTGCGTTTGAGGAGTCAAGGAACACGCTGGCCTATGCTGACCGCGCCAAGAGCATCCGGACACGGGTGAGTCAGAGCGCGTCTGGACACGGGTGAGTCAGAGCGCGTCTGGACACGGGTGAGTCAGAGCGCGTCTGGACACGGGTGAGTCAGAGCGCGTCTGGACACGGGTGAGTCAGAGCATCTGGACACGGGTGAGTCAGAGCGTCTGGACACGGGTGAGTCAGAGCGTCTGGACACGGGCGAGTCAGGGCGTCTGGACACGGGTGAGTCAGAGCGTCTGGACACGGGTGAGTCAGGGCGTCTGGACACGGGTGAGTCAGAGCGTCTGGACACGGGTGAGTCAGAGCGTCTGGACACGGGCGAGTCAGAGCGTCTGGACACGGGCGAGTCAGAGCGCGTCTGGACACGGGTGAGTCAGAGCGCGTCTGGACACGGGTGAGTCAGAGCGCGTCTGGACACGGGTGAGTCAGAGCATCTGGACACGGGTGAGTCAGAGCGTCTGGACACGGGTGAGTCAGAGCGTCTGGACACGGGCAAGTCAGGGCGTCTGGACACGGGTGAGTCAGAGCGTCTGGACACGGGTGAGTCAGAGCGTCTGGACACGGGTGAGTCAGAGCGTCTGGACACGGGTGAGTCAGAGCGTCTGGACACGGGTGAGTCAGAGCGTCTGGACACGGGTGAGTCAGAGCATCTGGACACGGGTGAGTCAGAGCGTCTGGACACGGGCGAGTCAGAGCGTCTGGACACGGGCGAGTCAGAGCGTCTGGACACGGGTGAGTCAGGGCGTCTGGACACGGGTGAGTCAGGGCGTCTGGACACGGGTGAGTCAGAGCGTCTGGACACATGGGTGAGTCAGGGCGTCTGGACACGGGTGAGTCAGAGCGTCTGGACACGGGTGAGTCAGAGCGTCTGGACACGGGTGAGTCAGGGCGTCCGGACACGGGTGAGTCAGAGCGTCTGGACACGGGTGAGTCAGAGCGTCTGGACACGGGTGAGTCAGAGCGTCTGGACACGGGCGAGTCAGGGCGTCTGGACACGGGTGAGTCAGAGCGTCTGGACACGGGTGAGTCAGAGCGTCTGGACACGGGCGAGTCAGGGCGTCCGGACACGGGCGAGTCAGGGCGTCCGGACACGGGCGAGTCAGAGCGTCCGGACACGGGCGAGTCAGAGCGTCCGGACACGGGTGAGTCAGAGCGTCTGGACACGGGCGAGTCAGAGCGTCTGGACACGGGCGAGTCAGAGCGTCTGGACACGGGTGAGTCAGGGCGTCTGGACACGGGTGAGTCAGGGCGTCTGGACACGGGTGAGTCAGGGCGTCTGGACACGGGTGAGTCAGGGCGTCTGGACACGGGCGAGTCAGGGCGTCCGGACACGGGCGAGTCAGTGCGTCTGGACACGGGTGACTCAGAGCGTCTGGACACGGGTGAGTCAGAGCGTCCGGACACGGGCGAGTCAGTGCGTCTGGACACGGGTGACTCAGAGCGTCTGGACACGGGTGAGTCAGAGCGTCTGGACACGGGTGAGTCAGAGCGTCTGGACACGGGTGAGTCAGAGCGTCTGGACACGGGCGAGTCAGGGCGTCTGGACACGGGCGAGTCAGAGCGTCTGGACACGGGCGAGTCAGGGCGTCCGGACACGGGCGAGTCAGAGCGTCTGGATACGGGCGAGTCAGAGCATCTGGACACGGGTGAGTCAGGGCGTCTGGACACGGGTGAGTCAGAGCGTCTGGACACGGGCGAGTCAGAGCGTCTGGACACGGGCGAGTCAGAGCGTCTGGACACGGGCGAGTCAGAGCGTCTGGACACGGGCGAGTCAGAGCGTCTGGACACGGGTGAGTCAGGGCGTCTGGACACGGGTGAGTCAGGGCGTCTGAAAACGGGTGAGTCAGAGCGTCTGGACACGGGTGAGTCAGGGCGTCTGGACACGGGCGAGTCAGAGCGTCTGGACACGGGCGAGTCAGGGCGTCTGGACACGGGTGAGTCAGAGCGTCTGGACACGGGCGAGTCAGGGCGTCTGGACACGGGTGAGTCAGAGCGTCTGGACACGGGTGAGTCAGAGCGTCTGGACACGGGTGAGTCAGAGCGTCTGGACACGGGCGAGTCAGAGCGTCTGGACACGAGCGAGTCAGAGCGTCTGGACACGGGCGAGTCAGGGCGTCTGGACACGGGTGAGTCAGAGCGTCTGGACACGGGCGAGTCAGGGCGTCCGGACACGGGCGAGTCAGGGCGTCCGGACACGGGCGAGTCAGAGCGTCCGGACACGGGCGAGTCAGAGCGTCCGGACACGGGTGAGTCAGAGCGTCTGGACACGGACGAGTCAGGGCGTCTGGACACGGGTGAGTCAGAGCGTCTGGACACGGGTGAGTCAGAGCGTCTGGACACGGGTCAGTCAGAGCGTCTGGACACGGGCGAGTCAGGGCGTCCGTTACTAAACATCTGGACGTGACAGTGGGTCAGATCCTTCCTGTTGTTAAAGGGCGTGTTAAAGGGCGTGTTAAAGGGCGTGTTAAAGGGCGTGTTAAAGGGCGTGTTAAAGGGCGTGTTAAAGGGCGTGTTAAAGGGCGTGTCTGTGCTGCAGGTGAAGAAGAACCTCCTGAGCGTGACGTACCACATGAGTCAGTACACCAGCATCATCACCGAGCTCAGAGCAGAAGTCCAGAGGCTCCAGAAGAAGATCAGCGAACAAGACCGAAGACACAGCTCAGAGAGGGCGGATATACGCCACGTGCAGGGTGAGGGCGAGGGGTGAGGGCGAAGGGATAGGGGTGAGGGGAGAGGGGTGAGGGCGAGGGGTGAGGGCGAGGGGATAGGGGTGAGGGGAAAGGGGTGAGGGCGAGGGGTGAGGGCGAGGGGATAGGGGTGAGGGGAGAGGGGTGAGGGCGAGGGGTGAGGGCGAGGGGATAGGGGTGAGGGGAAAGGGGTGAGGGCGAGGGGTGAGGGCGAGGGGATAGGGGTGAGGGGAGAGGGGTGAGGGCGAGGGGTGAGGGCGAGGGGATAGGGGTGAGGGGAGAGGGGTGAGGGCGAGGGGTGAGGGCGAGGGGATAGGGGTGAGGGGAGAGGGGTGAGGGCGAGGGGTGAGGGCGAGGGGATAGGTGTGAGGGGAGAGGGGTGAGGGCGAGGGGTGAGGGCGAGGGGTGAGGGACGAGGGGAGAGGGCGAGGGGTGAGGGGCGAGGGGCGATGGTGAGGGAAGAGGGCGAGGGGTGAGGGGTGAGGGCGAGGGGAGAGGGCGAGTGTCTGTATAGTGCATACAGTACATATAGTACATATAGTACATATAGTATACAGTACATATACTCTGCTGTGTGCAGTACATATATTACATAGTCGATACGAGAAGGAGAGTCTAAGGACAGAGGACCCTGGGACATCGTCCCTCGCCACCACAGACATTGTCTGACTTCATCGCCACCACAGACATTGTTGATTCATTTCTCCCTGTGGCCCTCAGAGGCAACTGTTGTTGTGATTTTGGGCCTTACAAAAATAAATTGATTTGATTTGATTACATAGTACATGTAGTACATATAGTACATATAGTACATATAGTACATATAGTACATGTAGTATACAGTACATATACTCTGTGTGTGCAGCGGAGGTTCAGGCTCACTCGTCTCAGGAGGTGGAGCGTCTTCGGGAGCAGCTCCTTCAGGGCTTCAAGGAGCAGATGGAGATCAGGAGGAACCTGATGGAGCTGGAGAACTCCAACAATGAGCTGCAGGTGGAGACGTCCAGACACCTGCTCATCATCGCAGAGTACGGACACCTACACCACCTCAGCATGTCTATGTTAACTCTAATGTGATGTGATGTGTACTGTTGTCATGGTGATGTGTGCTGATGTCATGGTGATGTGTGCTGTTGTCATGGTGATGTGTGCTGATGTCATGGTGATGTGTGCTGTTGTATGTGTGCTGATGTCATGGTGATGTGTGCTGTTTTATGTGTGCTGTTGTCATGGTGATGTGTGCTGTTGTCATGGTGATGTGTGCTGATGTCATGGTGATGTGTGCTGATGTCATGGTGATGTGTGCTGATGTCATGGTGATGTGTGCTGATGTCATGGTGATGTGTGCTGTTGTATTTGTGCTGTTGTCATGGTGATGTGTGCTGTTGTCATGGTGATGTGTGCTGTTGTATGTGTGCTGTTGTCATGGTGATGTGTGCTGATGTCATGGTGATGTGTGCTGATGTCATGGTGATGTGTGCTGATGTCATGGTGATGTGTGCTGTTGTATTTGTGCTGTTGTCATGGTGATGTGTGCTGTTGTCATGGTGATGTGTGCTGTTGTATGTGTGCTGTTGTCATGGTGATGTGTGCTGATGTCATGGTGATGTGTGCTGTTGTATGTGTGCTGTTGTCATGGTGATGTGTGCTGTTGTCATGGTGATGTGTGCTGTTGTCATGGTGATGTGTGCTGATGTCATGGTGATGTGTGCTGTTGTATGTGTGCTGTTGTCATGGTGATGTGTGCTGTTGTCATGGTGATGTGTGCTGTTGTCATGGTGATGTGTGCTGTTGTATGTGTGCTGTTGTCATGGTGATGTGTGCTGTTGTATGTGTGCTGTTGTCATGGTGATGTGTACTGTTGTCATGGTGATGTGTGCTGTTGTCATGGTGATGTGTGCTGTTGTATGTGTCCTGTTGTCATGGTGATGTGTGCTGTTGTATGTGTGCTGTTGTCATGGTGATTTGTGCTATTGTCATGGTGATGTGTGCTGTTGTCATGGTGATGTGTGCTGTTGTATGTGTGCTGTTGTCATGGTGATGTGTGCTGTTGTATGTGTGCTGTTGTCATGGTGATGTGTGCTGTTGTATGTGTGCTGTTGTCATGGTGATTTGTGCTATTGTCATGGTGATGTGTGCTGTTGTCATGGTGATGTGTGCTGTTGTATGTGTGCTGTTGTCATGGTGATGTGTGCTGTTGTCATGGTGATGTGTGCTGTTGTATGTGTGCTGTTGTCATGGTGATGTGTGCTGTTGTATGTGTGCTGTTGTCATGGTGATGTGTGCTGTTGTCATGGTGATGTGTGCTGTTGTCATGGTGATGTGTGCTGTTGTATGTGTCCTGTTGTCATGGTGATGTGTGCTGTTGTATGTGTGCTGTTGTCATGGTGATTTGTGCTATTGTCATGGTGATGTGTGCTGTTGTCATGGTGATGTGTGCTGTTGTATGTGTGCTGTTGTCATGGTGATGTGTGCTGTTGTATGTGTGCTGTTGTCATGGTGATGTGTGCTGTTGTATGTGTGCTGTTGTCATGGTGATTTGTGCTATTGTCATGGTGATGTGTGCTGTTGTCATGGTGATGTGTGCTGTTGTATGTGTGCTGTTGTCATGGTGATTTGTGCTATTGTCATGGTGATGTGTGCTGTTGTCATGGTGATGTGTGCTGTTGTCATGGTGATGTGTGCTGTTGTATGTGTGCTGTTGTCATGGTGATGTGTGCTGTTGTATGTGTGCTGTTGTCATGGTGATTTGTGCTATTGTCATGGTGATGTGTGCTGTTGTCATGGTGATGTGTGCTGTTGTATGTGTGCTGTTGTCATGGTGATGTGTGCTGTTGTATGTGTGCTGTTGTCATGGTGATGTGTGCTGTTGTCATGGTGATGTGTGCTGTTGTCATGGTGATGTGTGCTGTTGTATGTGTGCTGTTGTCATGGTGATGTGTGCTGTTGTATGTGTGCTGTTGTCATGGTGATGTGTGCTGTTGTCATGGTGATGTGTGCTGTTGTATGTGTGCTGTTGTCATGGTGATGTGTGCTGTTGTCATGGTGATGTGTTGACAGCTGGGAGCAGGAGCGGAGCCGGCGCAGGAGGAAGTGGAGGTTGGAGCAGCAGAAGGAGAGCGAGGGCAAAGAGGAGAGTGAGGACTGGGACAGCTCTGAGTCTGCTCCTGAAGCCTCTGAGACTCGAGAAGCTTCAACAGCTCGAGAGAACCTTCTGCTGCTGATGAGCGAGCAGAAGAACCTCCACAAGCAGAAGGTGAGAGGAGACCTCCACCTGCACCAGCACCTGCACCAGCACCTCCATCTGCACCTCCACCTGCACCTCGTTCACCTTCACCTCCACCTTCACCTCCACCTGCACCAGCACCTCCACCTTCACCTCCACCTGCACCTCCACCTGCACCTCGTTCACCTTCACCTCCACCTTCACCTCCACCTTCACCTCCACCTGCACCAGCACCTCCACCTTCACCTCCACCTGCACCTCCACCTGCACCTCCACCTGCACCTCGTTCACCCCCACCTCCTCCTTCACCTTCACCTCCACCTCCACCTGCACCTCGTTCACCTTCACCTCCACCTTCACCTCCACCTGCACCTCCACCTGCACCTCCACCTGCACCTCGTTCACCTTCACCTACACCTTCACCTCCACCTGCACCTCCACCTGCACCTCGTTCACCTTCACCTCCACCTTCACCTCCACCTGCACCTCCACCTGCACCTCGTTCACCTGCACCTCCACCTGCACCTCCACCTGCACCTCGTTCACCTTCACCTCCACCTTCACCTCCACCTGCACCTCCACCTGCACCTCGTTCACCTTCACCTCCACCTGCACTTCCACCTGCACCTCGTTCACCTTCACCTCCACCTTCACCTCCACCTGCACCTCCACCTCCACCTGCACCTCCACCTTCACCTCCACCTTCACCTCCACCTCGAGTGAGACAAAGAAAAAGAAGGCGGTGAACAGTTTGCAAGTGGAATTAAGAAATAAATATTGTTTGATAGAATAAGTCAGAAGAAGAGGATAGTGCTCAAGCTGTCATACTTCCCCCAGCATAGTTACTCCTAGGGCAGCGTAGCTGAAGCTGTGGGTTTATCTTTCTGTTCCTAACTACTCTGACCATAAGCGATTTCAAAGAGGAACGTTTTAAGCCTGGACTTAAATGAAGAGACTGTGTCAGCATATTTAACATGGGTCGGGAGCTGATTCCATAACACAGGAGCTTGGTAGCTAAACGCTCTACCTCCTACAGTACTTTTAGAGACTCTTGGCACCACCAGAAGGCCGGCATTCTGAGAGCGAAGAGCTCTGATTGGATGATATGGTTCTATAGCATCTTTGAGGTAGGATGGGGCCATGTCATTTATGGCTTTGTAGGTCAAGAGTAGAATTTTAAATGTGATTCTAAACCTCTCACCTCCTCTCACCTCCTCTAACCCTCCTCTCACCTCCTCTCGCCTCCTCTCACCTCCTCTCACCTCCTCTCACCCTCCTCTCACCTCCTCTCACCTCCTCTCGCCTCTTCTCACCTCCTCTCACCCTCCTCTCCCTCCTCCCTCCTCTCACCTCCTCTCACCTCCTCTCACCTCCTCTCACCCTCCTCTCACCTCTTCTCACCCTCCTCTCACCCTCCTCTCACCTCCTCTCACCTCCTCTCACCTCCTCTCACCTCCTCTC